>NC_061505.1:2346134-2386134 GCF_022539355.2 Hippoglossus stenolepis | reverse complement strand
TCTGTCGGCGTCACTGAAAATAATCTCTGCCAAGTCTCCAACTTAACCTTAAACTTTGTACATTTGTGTCTCTTAGCAACAGGTTGCTCGCGCAGCTGCAGACGCCGCCTGCAAAATTAAACCGAAATTAATTAACCGGCGATTGCTTGATCTGCTTCCCCGCACCTTTTATCGCCTAGCAGGGAAAGAGGCAGAGAGAGTGAGAGAGAGGGGAAAGCTCTTAACGTGATTACTCCTCCGACGACGGGGAGAGAGAGGAGGTGAGGGAACAGAGGACGGAATAGAAACGTATAAATTTCGGCGTGGTAATCCCCACATTCAGCAGAATCCAGCCGAACACCTCATCCTCCCCTCCTTCCTCTCTTTCCCCACCTCGTCCTCCCAAAGACGGGATAATGGATTAAATATTCAATATCTTCCTCTCGCCGGCTCTCACTCTCATACTTTATAGAAATGACATTTTCAATATAATATAACTGTCAGCGTGTTTTAGAGGCCGGTAGTATTGCATTACAGAAATTTCTTGGAGGCCGAGCTGCTTCGTTTGCAGAATTAATCGCAGCTGGGGTTAAACTCACCACGAAGCAACCAGATTATCACATGAGGGATAAAACATATATTTGGCGGGAGTTTTTGTTCTGGCTCCGCCCATTGATAATGAACCAACCAATGGGATTATTTCAGCCTCCGTAGCCGCTCAGAGCCTGAGAAATATTAGCAAAGAACTAAAGTATCTCAACAGAAGAGATGACACCCTCGTTTTCTTTGTGTTCACAAATAAAACAACACAATGGTTTCATGATCGCATGTGGGTTTCAAAAAAAGTTTGTCTCGTTCTGGCCACTTCCCTGTTCGGTCTCAGATATGTGATTGGTCTGAGTGAAAAATATCGTGATACCAACTAAACGCTGCTCGGGGAAACTGTTTATTTAATAAACGCTTAAAGCAACACTATGTAACCTTCACTGAGCAACAGCGCCCTCTGCATATGCTGGATATTACCCATGATCCTCTGCTTCCTGACCCAGAAGAGCTGCTGCTGTAACAAATCCACCAAACCCTTATTTAGAATTCTTCATATTTTCAAAGTTTCCTGCTGAATATTGTAGATAAACTCTGGTTTTTAATAACTTCTGAGTCTTTTTAACTGATCTCAGTTCAGCTTCACTCTTCAACTGGAGCTGATTGTGACAGTTGAAGCTGACTCTCAGTCAGTTCTTCTCACAGGAGATGGAACCCACTCACCAGAGTTACAGAGAACAGACGTTCAGGGAGCGAAGGAGGAAACTTTCTCCTGATCACTGAAACATCACACTCATTTTCAAAAGCTGCGTAGTGTTGCTTTGAAACGTCCCGATCACCAGATTCCTAAACGCTACCTCCAACACGTCATTTTGTCCTGATTCAGCAAAAGTTGTGTTTGTGTGTGAACCACCAAGGCAGCTGAAATAAAAAAAATAAAAATGTAACATAAAAAAGTTTTAAAAAACAACACGAGGCGCCGCAGCAACACGCCCATGATTCAGTTTACAAGGCAAACAAACACAGAGTTTTATAGGTTCTTCATTTTTTTCATTCACTAAATATTTAAAACAAGCGTCACTTGACGAGTCGTCATAAACGGTAATTTCTTCAGTTTTAAAATCTTTTTTCAGGATGATGGTTTACCTGAAGGATGTGTGTGACAGTTTTTGTTTTACTCTGCTGCTGTTGTTGTGTACATTTCCATCCAATAGGGGGAGCTCTGACTCAATAGCACCGAGGGATAGTTTTGCTGTCAGGAGACGACAGGTTCCCCTCCTCTCTCTACGGGGGTCCGTTCATGCAGGGTGGGGGGGTAGGTCATGATTTTAGAGCTGAACCACTGATGGAAGCGTCCAATCATTGATCCAGAACCGAGGGTCGTCCAGGATTGAGGACCACAGGGCGTTCCGTCCACAGTCCCAAAGTCCTCTTACGCAAAAACAAAGTCAAACCCTGCCTGTTTCTGTTTGTGCACAGATCCACTCACTCACCCACTCATTCATCCACGTTCATTCCATCGTCTATGGATCGTGGAAAAGGTAAAAAAAAACATATAAAAACTCAAAGAGCGAGAGAGAGAGAGAAGGCAGAAGATAAGCACTGATAGAAATATGTTTCATGCACTATCAAGCGAAGCACAGCGTCTATTTTTCTTAACAGTCATTCATTGACATTCATCCGGTGTCGCGTCGTCTGTCGAGCTCAGATGCATAGACTGAATGCAAAGAGAGGTGAAGGGGAGGAAGAGCGAGATGAGAGAGAAGAGACGGCAGAGACAAGAGAGGGTTAACGGAAAGTGGGAGAGGGTCAAAAGAGGTGGGGAGAGGAAGATAAGGATTTAGAAAATGGAGGCGGCGCTACAGAGAGTTGCTATTTGTCAGCGAAGAAAGAGAGCGTGCGATGTGCCAGGGAGGTCGCAGGAGGGAAAGAGAGAGATGATGCTAATTGCAGAGAGGCACCAGCAGTGATGAAAGGAGGCGAGGAGCGAGCGGCGAGGAGGTGGAGGAGGTGGAGGAGGAGGAGGGCGGCGCAGGCCGTCGTCTCCCCTCTGAGACGATAGAGACGGAGGATGTTAATGTGCACAGAGGACAAAACAAAAAGGAACGACCCGGCCCCGTGACATCACTCTGGAACTGGAGACAGACGGATGGACTTTTCAACAGGTCTCACAAAATGTCTGACTAAAGTCACAGGACTTCGTCATTCAGCCAATCAAAGCTTCTGCTTCCATCATCATCCGATTGATTCCCTTCTGGGGTCTGGATCACAAACTGTGTCCCAATTCAAAGTCTTAGAAGACGAGGGCCGAACTGGAATAAGATGCTATGGTCTACGAGGAATTTCCAACTTGTCCGTTGCATCGTTACTTTGAGCCGCTGCACTTACTGCAGCTCAGCCGACCGGATACCGAGCTCGTTATCTCCATCACCGGTCAGCAGTGAATCCTGAGATAGGATTCAACCGCTGGACCATTCGGTGCTCGGGAACTGAAGGACGCAGGAAATGGCCCAGCCTCCATTAAGACAGGTCTACGTTCCAGAATGCAAAGATTAGGTGGAAGAGGGGGGGGGGTGACTGCGTGATGACAAACACACAAACACACACAAGCCAGAATATGCACACATGTTGGAGACATACGTTCATGCACTCCCTCCCTCTGTGTCTCCCTCTTTGTTCTTGGCATTTCCCTCTACACACACACACACACACACACAGACACACAAAGACGAGTGCAGACACACACATATGCACAACTCGGTCCCCTCTGGTCTGTTTGTAGTTTTTTAACAGTCCTTTGGTCCCGTCACCAGAGACCAAAAAATGAATAAAAACCCTGTTGAATAACCAGGCCTGCGTCATGCTCTCCGTCCAGAAAATCAACAGGCATGATTTCATCTGCACACACTCTCGTACAAACACACACACTCGTACAGACACACACTTGTGTAGATCTCCGAGGCGTTCCTCTTGAGTCTGTGTGTGTTTTCTCTCCGTGGGCAGTTTGTAGTCCAAGCTGTTGGCTGCTCTGTCTGTACATTATCTTTGAATGCAAATGACTGATAGATGAGCGACTCTGATCTTTGTACACGATACATAAAGTACAATCCAACCGAACATGTACAGTTTATGGCCATCTAGCAAAAAAAAATATATGCAAAAAAAACCAAAAATCTAAACAAAGACTTAAAAAATAATGATTGACGAGGATCTCAAGAAGAAAACGCAGCGATGCAAAGGCTGCACCGTGTAAACGAGCTCCAACGCTAAAGAGAAGAAAAAAAGTGCTTGCGTCCATTTGCCTCTGTGGAATGTTTCGTGAAGGTCCACATCCAGGTTCAGAGCACGAGGAACAAAACGTGTGACATGCTCATGCCTCATCTTCGGTGGCGAAAAGCCCCCTTGTGGTCTCTCTTTGTAAATCCTCCGCTTCATCTTCTCTAGTGAAAACGACAGCGCTGCTACAGCAGTGATTTTACCGTAGAGAGGAGCCGTGATGTCCAAGGTGTCGAGAACGTTTGCTTTCTCAGGTGCCTCGTCACGCCGCGAGGAATTTACCCTTCGTTTCATGTAAGTCTACAGGTGTCGGTGCTGTGGTGCTACTGGCTGGAAAGTTCAAGTTCCAAGAAGAAGAATTTGAAAGTCTTCTGTATGTTATTCCATTTGTTTCTTGGATATATTTCATTACTGATCATCTGCGGATCAGTACGACTGGTTAAAGATTCATTAACCACTGTCTTCATCAGGGACTCTTGTTGTCGTCATCCAGAAGGAGCCAGGAGTAAATAGATCCACTGTAGAACCACATAATCCCCGGCGTCTGCTCCACGCACTCATTAATCCATCCGACCTCCACACTGAAGAAACTCCGTGAGGAAAACAGGGTGCACATGTTGAGGCACAGCCTCATAGCCGCCACCTTTTCAATATTGTGAGAACCTGTATCGTTCTCCACAACTTCCTCTCTTTCCAATAGGGAACCGGTTTGACAGATGACTATAGCGCTCCAACCATGGAAGGGACCATTTTGTCCAAAACTGTGCTCCATTTTGATTGGACAGTGCAAATGGTCGATCAGTAGTTGGAGCGATCTGGTTGGTCAGAGGGTCCCATCTGTAGAATTGTTTAGTAGCTTTGTCATCAGCAAACGGACCTGGTTCACACTCATGATACTTCCATTCACTGGTCGTTGGGTTTGCCGTTCCCAGGTGCTGCCTCTTCTCCCTCCGCGGACGTCGATGTGTTGGTTGAGAACTCGGTGACCCGTCGTGCCAGAGGGTTTGTGCTTTTGAGAAGCTCCATGGCGGAAACTCTGGCCCCTCCGCTGGAAGACTTGCTGCCTTTCTTCTGAAGCAGGGCCATGAAGTTGTCATTGCGGGAGCTTGACCTCTGACTGCTGCCTAAGGTCATGGTCCGGAGTTCGGTGCTACCGGCGCTGTGCTTCACGGGGGATACCAGGCTCTGTCGGCTGCCAAAGGAGTCGGTCGGCTCCTTGCGACCCAGAACCCTTCGCTTGGACCTGAAGAAAAGGGAAGAGTCCAGATCAAGTCAGACGACTTACACGTAGATGAAGATCTCTCACTTTAGTCGATAAAAATCTAAACACGTCACAAACGAAGGGATTCCAGTCTTTCTTGTTGGAAATGAAAACATTGACTCTCGATAACTCTGCCTTTCAAACTATTTTCAGCATAATTTCAGGTAACATCATGAACACTTGTTGCTTAGAGACAAGCTTTCTTGTGATTCTCTGTGTGTGCTTGCATACATGTGTGTGTGTGTGTGTGTGTGCTGCTGGTCATCCAGTAATCCTCTGTACGTGAAGCCGTTGCTAGGGAACCTTGTGGTCTGTCCGCCTCACATCCTTTCAACAAGACAATTCGGCGTTCGTCACATGCTCTGGGCTATAATGAGCCGGCAGGCAAGCTCGGTAATGGCTGAGAACATTTGTGCAGTAAAAATAACTTTCCAGGCAATTTTTCTCTTTACCTTTCAAACAGCTTTTTAAAGAAAGCCCTCAGCTGTAATATCTAAATATAAATACCAGAATGAAATATGTATTGGGTGAACGTGTGTGTGCATGTGCAAACCTGTGTATTATAGTGAAAAGGTCTTCGGTGGTGTGTGTTGTCGGTGTGGCCGGCAGGTCGTCATCTGCCTCCTCGGCAATGTGGAGCACAGTCTTCTCATCGGAGTCATCTGCACACGACGGAGAAATCATATTAAAATGTTATATTGAAATGTATTTTCTATTTGTAGTCCATGAAATGTTTTTGTGTCTTGACAAATTAAAAAGTGTTGATCTCAGCTGCAACACAGCTGGAAACTACTGTGTTTTGATTTGGTCCAACTTTAAAGCAATCGAGTTTGATTCGCTTCACAACCTGGGAAACGTCTTCTGGCAGAATGAGGAGGTGAAGCATCAAACTCAGCGGGAAAGAATCAAACGAAGCCGCCGAGGCAGGTTATCATTAAACACATGCACACAGAGCGATAAGGAAGAGGTGAGGAGCTCCAAAGATTCTCTGCTTAAACGTGAAAATTATGATTCATGTTTAAGTGCAGATAAAGAAGTGCTACAGGGGTTAGTTAAATGAACTCACTGCTGCTAGTCAAGTCATTTAGAGGCTAAACATAACTTCTTAGGGTAGACCATGGACGAGTGGATTGCATTACTTGGAAGGACATTTTGATCTTTTGATTTCACAAGAAAACAGAAACACATGATTTCCGCAGCGTCTCGATAAACATACCTGCCCCGATCCCAGTGCTGGCCATCTTCCCCTCGAGCTCAGTGAAAGAGGAATCCTGCAGAATTGACTGAAGCGACGACTCTTTAGAACTCTCCTCGTCTGGTTCCAAGTGGTTCTCATCTAGCTCTGGCATATCTGGAACACAGGGAGCGCTGGGAAGATCGTCTGGTGGGAAGGCTCCAACTGGAGAGCGAAGGCCCACGGGGCTGTCGGCCTGCGGCGTCTGTCGATCGGCGCTGCCATTCGTGGAGGAGTGGACCGACGTGGGAAGAAGCAGAACACTGGGCTTCTTGGGGACTGGAGGAGGAACCTGGGGAAGACATTTGAATGTTTTAACATCACCTCTGTGCAGCAGTGATGTGCATCTACATTGTTCGTCCCTGGATGATGGGGGATCATTCTCACCTTGGGTTTCTTTTTGTCTGACAGCTCTGCCAGACAGGAGATTGTCATTCTCGAGGGGAGTGTCTTGCTCTTGTCCGGGAGATCCTGGGCCTCCTGATTACTGCATGGAGAAGGGAGTGAACCTCCATCTTCAGGCCCAAGCCGGATCTCGTGGTCGGATTCAAATTCAGGCTCTAACGCTGGGTCCTCCAGGAGAGGCTGAGGATCTGGGAGCGGAGGGAGATCAAAGAGGGAGTGGGAGTGGGGGAGGAATGGATGATCATAACCAGTTTGTGAGTTGGCGGTGAAATTTGAATCTGGGAGACCAGAAGGACTTGATAAAGTTTGAGGAGGAGGTTTTTTGGGTTTGGGTTTTCTCATGACTTTGTAGATGTTGCCCAAGGGCACAGGCCGGTCCACGGGTGAGCCGGGTGGTGAGTCAAGGGCAAGAGGGGACGTAGAGGAGGGGGAAGGAGACTTGATGAGGAGGTTTATGGGTCGCTTAGGCAAAGGGGGCTTGACAGCGACAGGTGGTTTGGGTTTTGGTAGAGTGGGCGGAGGGCTGGGGAATTCACAGAAGTCTCTGCCATGCTGCTCTTCTTCAATGGTGTCAGACGCACCATCGGGACAGTCCTCGAGGTCTCCCCGAGAGACAGAGCGAAGCCGAATAGTCTTCAGCTCGTTCTGGGTAACAACAGGCAAAGCGTGTGAAGAGCTCGGACTGACTTTCCCTGGTTTAGCTGCTGTGGAGGTGTCAGAATGCCGTCTACTGGCCTTTTGCTTCGGCTTGATTGAACACAGCTCCAGATGTGCATTCCCGGGCATCTCAAAGGACAATCGAGATCTTGCAGATGGGTCCTTGGGTGAAGGAAGTGACGATTTCCTTTCTGGAATCTTCGGGCGCATCTTACACCCCAACGTCCCGAGTGTCCCCTGACCTGCCACATGGCTGAGTGGAACAGTCGGAGTGGGAGTCTCTGACTGGCTGGAATAGCCACTTGATGGTGACATAAGTCCCGGGGGTTTGAAGGGTGAGGACGCCTTGACTTCAGTTTCCATGGAGAGCTGCGAGGGCGAGGTGCCTCTGGAGGTGGAGGGAGAGTCGAGAAGTGACTCAGAGCTGCTTCTGACTTTCATACATTCAATCACTGTGGTACCAGTCGCTGTGCTGGAGCCTGATAGAGACCTGAAAAAACAGAAGAGTGTATTTTTTAACAAAGTATAAAGATGTATACTTTACGTAACATGAAGTGTAGTTTTATTTTCTACCTGTAGGGGTCACTCTTCCAGTCCCCGAGCTGCCAGTGAGTGGGGAAGGTCAGTTCCGTCTCTCCCTCCCTCTCTGGTGGCTGAACCTCCAGGCTTGGGGGTCCATCGCTGCCTCCATGTCCCAGCTCCCTCTCACTAACATTGGGTCTAGAGGAGCAGGAGGAGCTGGGCAGGAGGAAATCAGGCTGGAAGTCTGGGAAGTGATCCCTCGGGATATGCAAGCTCTTCGGGCGTCCATCCCGATAAAGGCCACCGTCATGGTGGATTCTTCCCTCGGCTTCTCCGAGATTCTTCATTAAAGAGACGCTCCTCACTGGAGGCGGTGGCTTGCGCTTGGACTTCTTAAGCGAGATGGAGCGGGAGCGTAGGCGCAAGCGGCCGTCTGCGCTGTAGTCCGAAGCCGTGACAGATATCGTATCAGTGGTACTGGCACTGTCTTCGGAGCTGCCTCTAGGGTAGAGGAGAGCGTAGTTCTCGCTCAAACCGAGGAAGTGGTGATGCTGTTGTTGGTGGTCTGTTATTGCCAAAGCGTTTCCATTCCCAGTGGACATAATGTTCCCATCTGGCTGGCCCACACCACCCTCGGTAAAGCTGAAGGAGCCAGATTCTGTGGGTGTGGAAAGGGAACGCTCCCGGAACTTGAAGGCTTTCTGTGCTGCTATGGAACGGGCTGACCTCTCCCTCCCTCTCCCCGCCTCCCCAACTCCCCCTCCCCCACCTCGTCTCCCTCCGTCCGCCGCGGCTCCTTCCGTCTCGCTCCGCTTCCCCATCGACGGCGTTACCAGTGAAATCCCCGGCACGATATTCCCTCCTCTCCCCGAAGAGTCCGTCACAGACGTGAACGAGCTGCCGTGCGAGCTCATCGACTGTCCCGAGCTCACCAGCATCACGCCGTCCTGCAGCCCTCTACCGGCATGGCCGATGATGCTGTGCTGTTTGGGGGGCACCGCCGGGCCTTTGCTCATGCTGTAGTTGTAAGGCTCGTTCCACGCCCCGGGAGAAAAGGTGGAGCCCTTCGGTCCGTTCCAGGAAGCGGAGGGTGTGTTTGAGCACAGCAGACCAGAGTGGTCCATAGTGCCTGGGTGAAGTTGGTTTGAGACACGATGCTCTACAGCTTTATCTGTGAAGGAGAACGGCAAGGTAGAGATTATTTAGAAAAAGCTTTTACGACCAGACAGCAACATAACTCCCGAACAAAAAGCCTTTTCAGAGAAGCTGGCATTGCTGTAGCCTGACAAACATAAAAGTCTGAGCTTATCTTCTACAGTTTTAGATTCTGCTTCTTCTCGCCAGTCTGCACATGAGGCCTTGTTCGGGTTAAACTGTTTGTGTGAACTATTCATACTTAAAGAATGTCCTTGTTGCAGTGAATAAATCAATGAGCCACGGAAAGTTCCTGACCGCCACCAACGCCACCTTTCACTGAGAGAAACAGGTAAATACGAGGGATGGAAGTGAATAGCACTTCATTAATCTGTGTGGAGCTTTTGTTGAAATAAAAAACAGGTGGGTGGAAAGTAGATAGAGAGAGTGAGTCCTTCGAATGTGGGATTAAACACAAAAACATAGGAAAATACAGGTGAAATTAATGGTTCATCCATCTTCAAGTTTTGGGCCAACGTACAACGCCTCTGCACCAGTAATTTCAAACTTGATTCCAAATTGCAGTAATGTACAAAAACGTTAGGTTCCCTAACATCATCTCAAACAGCAAACATCCCTCCTGGTCCCTCTTGCCTGTCTCTGGCTGAAGGTGAAGCACAGTTCATCTGAGCTGTAACAAGATCTCCACCCGGGGAACACGAGAGGAAACTGGATTTAAAAAAAAACAACACTGGGGGAGGGTCGGGAGCTTTTCGCACACACCTGCAGGTAAGGTAGTGTCGAGGTCAGAGTGCGTCTTCCTCAGGGGGAGGCTCTGGTGGGGGGTGTCCGTGACAGGCTCCAGGGAGTGGGGCTGGTGGGGGAAGGGGTCCCCTGGAGACGGGGACGGGGACGGGGAGTGCTGGAGGAGGTCGACGCCGTGGAATTTCCCTCCTCCTCCTCCTCCCTCACCTGGAGGAGAGGAAGAACAACAACAGGGAGGTCAGCAAGAGGAAGAGAAGACTCGTTCTACTTCACACGCAGGAAATTCAATGTGACTGGAATCCAGTTTCTGAGAAGGCAACAAAAGAGAGCATCACTCATTTGACCTGAAACCAGCAGCTTGATCACAACCTGTGGCTGCAGGGGGCGCTGTTGCTCAGTAACAGTTTTGGAAACATTACAGAACTGTCCACATGAAGTTCAGTCAAATACTCAGTAAGGACGATGTTTTCACATTTTGCTTTAACTGTTACGTAACAAATTAAATATCCCCCCTTTCTCCGCCTTCACCTCCATATACTTCTTCACTTTCACTTCCCCACTCTGTCATACAGCCACAAATTCCTCCATTGTTAGTGTAATACTCAAATTATAGCCAGGGGGCAAAGTGAGAATGAACAAATTAAGGCCGCTTGCTAATAAATGCGGCTGTAAAAAAAAAAAAGGAAAGAAACTCCCAGGAGGGTTGAAATTAACTCCACTAAACCGCTGGTGCTAATTTCGACACAATGCACATTTCCACTCCATGAATAATAAAACGGTTTGAGGAGCGAGGGTGGTCCCTGACTGATGGTTTGAGACCCCTCGTTTAAAGCACCGGGAGACTTGGTGAATACCAGCAATTTACGGACAACAGCCTTAATGATTTCTGGGTTTTTCATCATGTTGGTTCTGATACTCGAGGTTTGTTTAAAGGAGACTTATGATGCTTTTTCAGTTTTACTCTCCTCTAGTGTGATTTTTGTTTGTTTGTAAAAGGTCCGGTGCTGGAAGTGGTTGACCAATCACAACAGGGGGGGTCTTAAAGAGACAGGAGCTTTGAGACAGACGCTGAAGAGAGGAGCTGCAGCCATGGACACTACGAGGACAGTGATGTGTCTTCTGAACATTAGAGCATGTAAACCTTCTCCAGTCAAATCTAAACGATCGACCTGAATATGAGCGGAACACGTCTCCATTAAATCCACAGATCTTACAGCACTTCGCTAACGAGAGTTCACCTCAGCTGAAGTGCGGATGAGAAAAGAGGAGATTCACCTCCACGCTTGAAGAGCTTTTACCGTCACGATAAGCCTTCATGTTTATGTTTTACATCTTCTGCCGTCATGTTTTAATCCAGAGTGACGTACAGCAGATGCTGCTGAGAAGCCTGCTGCTCTGTTGTACTTCCTGTCCTTCCGATGTCTCGTCTGGGCCGGCGATCATCCAATGAGTCATCGGAGGCAGCAGGTAGCCACTTGACTACCTCAGTGACCTGCAGCGCAGTCGCTCACCGGTCTGGTGCTTCTGTTTTGACGCCGTCAGCCATGTTTTATAGCCACAGTCCATAAAGATGCAGGCTACTGATAAATTTGATCTCCACCCGCAGAGTGATGTCATTGAGAAGTCTGTTTCCCTGGGATATTAAATCTGACAGATGCAAAAACACAAACTCCCCAAAATCAATGAGTCAAAACGTAAAATGAATCAAATTGATCGACAAACAAACAGAAGCAGCGCAAAACAAAAGAGTTGTTGATCGTACAGACAGCGTCGATGACGGGCGTCTGTTCTGTTGTCAAACTCAATAACTACTACGTTTTGTGGAGTACAAACCGATGCTGCAAATTGAAAATCAAAGACAAAGAGCGTAGAAAACACAGACATCCACCATCTGTCCGTCTGTGTTTGTTTCCTCTCGTGAGCTTTTTGTCACAAATGTCTCCTCCTGTCCTGCGTCCATGTTGTTTCCCGTCGTGTCCCGGTTGCTGTGGCTCGTATTAATTATACATCCACAACACAGACTCACAACTGTTGGAGTTGTCTGAGCGACCGAAGAGCGAAGAGAGACACTGACGACGAGACGTTTTATTTTTCACAATGGGTCTCGAAGAACGAGGCAGAATTTGAGCAACTAATTGTTTGTTAGTTTTGGGACAACATTTCGCTGTTTGGTCCCATTAAGCAGTGAAACGTTTTTAAATCGTTGTTTCTCTTTTGAGGCCATTCTGCATCTCGGAGTCTCTTTGTAAATATTCTGCATTTCCTTTGGGTCACTTATAGTTGTTTATCGTCTCCGTAGTTGTTATATGAAGTCGTCTTTTTGTTTTAATTTCGCTTCACTTTGTTAGTTTTGTGACTCTGTGGACATTTTGCATCTTCTTGCAGCAGTTTTGACAGATTTTCAAACAATATGCATTGATTTTTAGGAAGTGATTTCAGAGAAAGACCTCAGCTCAGCTCCGTTAAGTTAATGAACAGGAACTTATTTCTAAAGTTATTGATTATTGATTTCCCAACTATCAATGGATATCTAGAGAAAACAAACTTGCTTGTTGATGTCATGGAAAAAGCCTTAAACAGACATTGCATTGTTTAATTTCATGTTCTCTGCTCCTCTCACTGAATACCTGCCTCTTCTCATCTCTATCTCTCCAGCACAGAATCCACCTCAGTCAATCATCTGTGTGTTTAGCTCATTCACCGGGTGTCAGTCAATGGCCGTTCCCCACTGTGCATGAATAAATAAGAGCGTTTGGGCCGAGAACATCTGAAACCATCCGTCAGAAGACGAAGCTGTGACTCAGCCGTCGAGGGGCTAAATATAACTTCCTTCCTAAATACGACAATTTTGACGCTCACACTCTCGAGCAGCAAACACGTACACGAGTCACATCTACGTCCCGTCACTCTCCCAGATCGTTATTCTCCTCCTCGATCGGCCTCTTCTCCGATCGAGCCGCTGTCTGGAGGCTGAGAGTCTTTGTGTTGCTCCCTGCAGCCATAAATAATGGACACTATTTCAACTATCAGCAGCCTTCAGCCGAGAGACGATGATTCATTCATCATCACGTCTTCAGCGCGCGGCCTCAGATTCACTGCCTCGCTGTCAGCGGGGAGTTTTTTCAAGATGGCAGATGATGGGTTGGACTGGACCTCGTCCAAGAAACATGCAACAGGTTTAATATCAGATTATTTTCTTAGCTTGTCAACTGTTCGGCCGGTTTTCAGGATTAAACCCTAAAAACAAATGAACACGAATGGATTTGTCAGATCTTTTGAAGTCAGTTTGATGTTTTATAAAAATGGAGCCGCTATAGAAATTCCTGCCTTTCTCCCACTAAATGATATTTTATCTTCAAACGCCAACTTTTAACCTTGGAAACAGCAGCTGACAAACGTCGCATGAAGCCGATGACGCCTGTGATTCGGTCCGAAGCTGCAGGAGCAGGTGAGTCAGTGGATCTTGAGCGGAGGATGTTTTCATGGTCAAACCGTCGAGCAGAGAAAGTCCGTGAGCGTCATGACCAACGAGCAAAGCATATGAAATGAGTGCAGACTGATTTGTTTGCGCCTGCTCTGCATTCACGTTTCGCTCAACGCTCATTCATGAAAACTGCCGGAGCGTGATGTGCAGAGACGGAGAGACGGACGAGGGGAGAGAGAGCGGATTGAGAATCAAGACAAAATGTTCTCTCATTACCCTTCATTCATTATTCTCTCATCCTGCATCCCTCCATCATCTTAAAACTTCATTTTCTCTCTTCCTCCGTCTTTACTATCCTTCAGGCTCACTCACATTTCTTCCTCTCTTTTCCGTAACTGCTGCTTTTTCCCCCCTCTCCTCTTCTTCTTCTTCTTGTTTTTTTTTTTTTAGGAGGGAGAGAGAAAAGTGGCGAGTTACCATGGCAACAGTAAGCTGGCTGCAAGCTACCTGTACGCTGGTTTACAGAGAGAGAGAGAGAGGGATGGAGTGAAAGAGAGGCAGAGGGATGAGAGACGGGCGTCACGGTCAAAAAGCTGAATAAGTCTGGTGATATTTTCTTTTTTTCTTTTCAACAAATCCCAGGAAAAGACGAAAATCAACAATGAATTGATCCAATAACAAATATTGTCACAGTCAGTGATCAAACATGAGAGAGTGTTGAGCTGACCTGGTTCCTTCATTACAAACAACAAGGGCACAGCACATTAAATCCACTTATTCTCACGTACGACAACCTGCTGCTGTAAAAACACACTAAAACAACAAGTGTTGGCGCCAGGGGGTGGAGCCTGACTGAGACACTGCACGCCCACCTACACCTGCACCCATTGGACGGTACCAGCACGCTACCCACGCCCCAATGCGTGACCATGAAGCTACATTGAAGAGGACGTGAAACTCGCGGCTAGTTACTAACGGGCTACATTATACAAACAGAGGAGTTACCCCCTGCTGGTCATTCGAGAGAATACATGTAGCGGGGACTTCGGCAGTCTAACGTCCATTTTTATATATAAAGTCTGTGTATCCAACCAAGTGCAACACCACAGGCGTGCACCCTCACATCCTGACCTTCTACTCCCCGACGCAGCGGGTGAGGAGGGCGACTGAGGTAGAGGGAGGAAGACAGACGGAGGGGGAGACGAGGGACAGAGGAGATATTTAACTATAAATGGATCTGCATGAGGGGAGAGGCACCGAGTGACGGAGCAGTTGCTATGCCAAAAACCAGGAGGACCACACACACACACACACACACACACACAGACACACAACCACACATGCTAAGACACACACACACATATGCACCCAAATAAAACAGGGAGGACGCTTGGTTGAGACGAGAAGCAGCAGGAGTGTCAGAACGATGTTGGTGGGGATGACCACAGCATACTAACAGCTCTGACAGTGCACACACACCACCCCCCCCTCCCACACACACACACACAGACACAGACACACAAACACAACGCACACAAGCACACAAGCAAAGCTGAGAGCCAGAGATGAGCAAGGACGATAGAGAGAATGTGATCATAAGAAGAAAATGTTCTTGACGCAACATCTTCTTTCTGCTGCTGCGTTTTCGCCCTCAAACTCGGGTCAAGTAGGAAACTGTGTGTGTCTGTGTGTGTCTGTGTGTGTATTCATTATTACCATTAATACAAAAACATGGTGGAAGGAGGCGGAGACGTGTCGTCCATCTTTATTTATCTGTGTTTGTCTGTCTGAGATGTTTTCCTCTCTCAGCGAGTGAAGCAGTTTAAGTCCCGTTACAGTGATGTGACCTCCAAAGAGGCGTAAATTCACATTTATTTCACTTTTCCCTTCAGTGTAATTTCCCACGACTCTCACTGTTACCGCCGACTCTCGGGAGGAAAACACGACTCGTCCCTGGAGAACAACACAGAATGTCACTGGAGGAAAAGGTTTTCATCGTCTTGATGTTTTTTTGCCCCGGAGGCGTGCAGCGTGCGGCGTGCGGCGTTTAGCACAAAGTCACCAGTGTTTTTAATTTACTACTGACTATATGGTTAAGACAAAATGTTGTTTAAACCATATATTCAATGAACCGTTCAGGTTTAGTTTTCTGGAGATAACATCGGGTGGTTCACTTCCGTTAGGAGCTCGTCCTTTGGAATCTATGGGTTTATAATCTGTGAGTTATTTCTGTTTGCTGTTTTCTTTAGATTAAATGTTTTGTAAGAAAATGGTGAAAAATACCAATCACAAGCTCCCAGATTCCGATTTAATGTCTTCAAAAGGCTTGTTTTATATAAAAAACAATCAAAAGCCTAAATATATCCAATGTCCAATAATATGAAACATATGTGCAAAAACATATGTTTGACAGAAATGAGTCACTTCTTGTTTTCATCAGTTAATCACCTAAACCCTGGAACACTATTTAGAAATGTGTCTAAAAAGACAGTCCTAGCATCCGAGCGTCGAGCACTTTGATTGGATAATCACCAGCACTTCACAGACTGGATGCCAGCTGCCTCTGTTTACATCAACCCATTTAAATACAGCCCTGCTCGGTGGCTCGGGATCAGTCCGGTGCCGGCGATGAAACATTCATGAATCCTCCGTCAGTGCCAAGTCCAAAAACATGGAGGGAATATTATATATTATCTATAATGATTTGCTCCAGAGTTTCCACAACAGTTAAACTTCAATTACTCCAAGAAAACATCCTGGAGGCTCAGTGAGTTCAGATGATTGTTAAACAACTGGAATGTGCCCGACAGTCGTCTTTACATAAAGAACAAAACACACAAACAAACGAAAACTCTTGGAAAATATCTCCGTCACCTCAAATGGGAACTTTTGCATTATCATCGTATGAATGTGGCCGTTACTGGTCTTGGTTTATCATACCTGTGATGTCGTGTGGTAAGAAGTGTGCCGGCGCGCGTCTCCCCAGGTGCCAGCGGGGTTTCTCTGCGATGGGCGGCCCGGTGTTCGCCGACGTGGCGGTGCTGCTGCTACTGTTGTTACTACTCCAGCCCAGAGGAGGGCGATCTGAGCCGCAGGGGGACGGGGTCGGGGAGGGGGACGGGTCGGTCGCTGACCTCAGTCCGAACACAGAGGAGGAGGTTTCATCTTCGTAAAGCTGTTTGGACGCCGGCTGGAAGAAGAAGAAGAGACAACGGTTGTGTTAGACTTCAGACTGCATGATGTCCAGAGAGACCAAAAGGTTGTTAGTTTGATTACCCAATTATATGTGTGTTTCTAATGTGTCCTTGAGCAAATCAAATCCAAATATAGGCCTATCAACTGCCAAATTGCCGTTAAGCAAGGCACCGAAACCGCTGCAATGCAAGGAGCACTGCATTCTGTCCTCTCCGTGTCTGGAAAGGCGTTGAGTGAACGTAAATGCAGATGAAATCCATGTGTACAGTAGAAAGTCAAAATCTAACTGTGATCATCCCAAACAGAGAGAGAGAGAGAGAGAGGGAGAGAGAGAGAGAGAGAGAGAGAGAGAGAGAGAGAGAGAGAGAGAGAGAGAGAGAGAGAGAGAGAGGCACTAACTTATCGGGGGTGTTAAGCAGTTTGCCGAAGCGATGGTGTGTCAATATGCAGGAAATGTGCAGCCGTCCTGCAGTAAATTCCCTGCGGGGGTTCCATCCCGTCGCCATAATGACACAGTTCAGGGAAACGGCCTGAAGACGATTAGCAGCCGAGGGAAAGAGTGAAAACAAAGATGCTGAAATGAGCATGTTTACATCCTGTCTGTGCGAGAAGCAGCCGGGGAACAAGTAGCACCGACTTCATTTGCTATTTTAGATTTTTCTTAATCAAGTGTTAATTATATTTCCATCTGGAAGGAACTCAATAATCTGGCTCGTGTTTACGGAAAACCTGCCGAGAGAGTGTGAGGAGGACGATGAATGATTGTGACAGCGTCGGGGGCGGGACACGCTGTGCAGTGGTTGGTGGATTACTCAGCTCCGGTTTTGGGATGATAACAAAAGCAATGAGGCGTTTTTGTCACAACAGAAAAAATAAAGCTGACAAGAGTGTTAGTGACAGTTAAACAGTCGTTTGGGGGAAGAGTCATGTCTCTGCTTTGTGTCAGAGAATAAAGGCTGAAACGTGAGAACGCGACGTTTTAACAAAGGTTCTCACGTTTTCCCAAAATCGAGTTAGAACTCATTTTGTCTGAATCATGGACTGTAAATAAAGATGGACGACTTCCTGCCACGATCCGGACATGAAGCCAAAACACGATATGATACGGCAGCCAGCCACCAGGTGGCGTCCATCTTTGAATACAGTCGATAGCAGCGGTGATCGTGGTGTGGACGCCCCCTCGACATATGCAATCAACCAGCTGTCAATCATGATGTTTCGTAGCATCAAATAACTGACAGTTCCCCAAAAGCGAAGCAAAAGCATCTTGATCACCCCCTGGTGGCTGGCTGCCGCATAGCTAGGAAATCCTGCCTCCTCCATGTTAGCAAATGGGACTTTTTCAAAGACCAACGTTTTTGTCTGTAGCTTTGTTGCGACGGTTGTAACGGGGACAAGCTGATGTAGAGACAGAAAGACCAGATGTCTCATTTCAGGGTACGTGTCCATTGGAGGAGGGAAACTACTTCAGATGCTCTGATCTTCTTCTCGGCCGTAGTTTGAATATGAGCTTTTCCCCCCCACGTTCATATGAATGTTCTGATTTCAGCTCTGAAGCCAAAATTAAACAAAAGCTGAAATAAATCTCACTTTGACCTTGAAGGTTGATTTAGTGTAAAAGTGGAAGGTTGAGAACAAGGGGAAGTGGACGCTGTGCCTGGATGTTTATGATGAAATAAGAGAGGTGGAAATGATTTTGTGTATATGTAACAGAAGTGTGGCTTAAAATAAGAAACCCAAATCTGTCTGTTTACCAGAGAGAAGACGTTTGGTGTGAGGGAGCCTTGTGATCAAATGTGACGTGCACACTTGAGTGTGTGTGTGTGTGTGTGTGTGTGTGTGTGTGTGTGTGTGTGTGTGTGTGTGTGTGTGTGTGTGTGTGTGTGTGTGTTTACCAGGAAGATGAAGTCGGGTCTCTTGTTGTTGAGGGAGACGGGCGATCGGCTGAGCGAGGTGGACGTGTCGTCAGAGCTCTGCGAGGACGGATGCCGGAACGTCTGACCGGTCAGCTTGGTGTCGTACAACTGCTCCTCAAAGTCTGCATGAACACACACACACACACACACACACAACCATGTCCAAAGCATACATCATGTGCACACACACACACACACACACACACACACACAGCCACAGAGGAAAAAGAAAAACAGAAGGAGACTTTGGTTAGTGTCAAGTTTCTGCAGCACAGAATTCGACAGTGCACGCAAATGCACACATGCACATAGGATTAAAGTGTCCTTACACACACACACACACACACACACACACACACACACACACACACACACACAACTCCAACTCACACATCAGATATCTTAGTTGTGTAATGGAGATCTAGTCCGACTGCTGCTTTGCATCAGCCAGCAGTTTCCCCCCGGTGACTCCGGGTGCTCCTGCTCTGCAGCCTCAAAGGACTCTGAAAGTTTGGTTCTAATCCTCTCGTGAGCTCCGGCGTTTTCTCTACTTTCATTCATTCCTTTCCTTCGACTCTTCCTCCGTCTATTCCCCTCGTTCTCTCCTCATCCTGAAGTTTTCCTCTCACTCCTCCTCTTGATATCTGCATTTTTCTCCCTCTCTGGAAGCTTAGACGACTCCCCCTCAGGCCATTGTAAACAGATTCCTAACCCCCACCTCCTCTTCATTCTCCTGCTGCACGCACGCACGCACACACACACAAATACACACACACACAAATACACACACACTCACACACGCACGTACACACGCACAAACCACACTCCCTCCACTCCCCCCTCAGCCAATCCTTTACCCCAAAACCGACTCCCTACCCACTCCCCACTCATCCCTAAAGCCCTCTACACACACACACACACACACACACACACACACACACACACACACACACACACACACACACACACACACACACACACAGAAATCCTTTAGTGGAGCAGCAGCATCAGTGAGGTATAAAGTTTTGGGTTGAACTTGCTCTCCAGGATAATATGAATTCTTTCTTGGTGGTGCCCGGTTGCCTAGCGACACAAGGGGGTGGGTAACCACAACAACCCCACCCACCAAAGAGGGGTTCATGGTTACCTCTAACATATAGATAGATGGATATATGTATAGATAGATCCAGACATAATGGAAATATGGTGATAAACACAGAGGCTACATTTGGGATTTTAGCACAAATCGATAGACAGATAAAAATGACTGTCCTAGTGTTGCAAAGTTCACCACGAGAAATAGGTCAAACAGGAGAGTGGTGCGATAAAATATTTTATATAACTACGAAATAAAATAATAAAATGCAGCTCGTTATGTTTCCCTCAAGTGGCTGCAAGGACGAACAATCTTGTTTTGAACAAAATGAATCCGCTCCTGTTGGATTGTGGAAGAAAAACTGGCTTAAGAATGTGAGTTTTACATTTGTCGTCAGTCTGGTTGGTTCAGATGCTGCATTCATTTCATTTTAATGACTGCTGGCATTTGTGAAGTCTTAATATGGTCGAAAAGTGGAATTTACAAGGTGGTAGCATCTGCTCCTCGGCTCAGTGATGCTGCAGCAGCCTTCAAACCCGGTAAACACATTCAAACCCGTCGGAGGTTCACGGGGAGTTTGGCAGGTGTCAGATGGAACTGAATGCAGCAACGTGGGAGTGTTTTTCAATGTTGAATATAAAGTCACGGAGAGAAATTAATATACAGCAGCAAAACACCACAAAATACCCCCAAAACAGATAATGATGTGTTTGTATAAGAGGCTCTGCAGTCCAGTCGCCCACCCACAGACTTTGTGCAGGTTTTAATGACATTTCAGATCATTGCAGTCGACGTCCTCCCTCAGACATGAAGTGAAAACGCACGAAGGAGGAAAACATCTACAGGATCTCACTCGTTCTAAATGCAACATCCACAACCTAAAGCTAGACAGGGGTTTGTAAACCCGAGGATAAATACTGCAGCAGAGGAACAAATCCCTCTGCCTCCAGGATCCACGACTTTCAGAGTTTCAGATCAGAGCTGCTGAAAAATCCTGTGATTCACAAATATGTTGGCAAATCTCTGAAAAGTGGGTTTTCGTAAACTCAACTCTGAGCTAAGAGGCTGCATATTGTCAATTCCTTGATAGACTATTAGATGTTTGACTTTGTAAGTGCTCCCTTTAATGTGTGTTTAAGACGACTCGTCCCCGGCTATTTGTATTCATCGCCGCTAACTACTCACCAGGTGCCCGTGATAGAGAACTGTCTATTTCGCAGAGTTAAAAATAAGTGATTAAAAAACGGCCTGACTGCAGCGCGGCGAGAAACAGCAGGATCAGCCGGATAGTAAACAGAGAGCAGGAGCCAAAACTCGTCTCATCCAGGCTGCAGCGTCCTGAAGAAGTGAGGCGTCAGCAGAGAGTGAGAAGACGACACGGGGGGTTAACAGTGTGATGGAGGAGGAGCAGAAGGAGGAGAGTGAGAGGAGGAGGAGGAGGAGAGGAGATGATGATGAGTGTGATGCAGAGGAAGAAAAGGACGATGGAGAAGATGCAGAAACTTTTCAAACAAGGAAACAAGGAGACGGAGGATGAAAAGGAGACTTGAAGACGAGAGAGAAGAGGTAGAAGGTAAAAACTGCACAAGATGAGGAGAGAAAGGGCAGAAGGATGTGAAATGAAGTGATCGGGGAAAAGCCAGAGGAAGATGTGTACGTCAAAAGGAAAAGGCAGCGAATGAAGATGTTTCGGAGGAGAAGAAGACAAAAGGTCAGAGAAGGAGGTGAAGACGAGACCGACGGAGACAAAGTGAGAGGAGGAGGTGGACGAAGGGAACTCAGAGAACAACCAGTCTGCAGGAAGAGAACTGATGGAGGAGATACTGGCAGAGTCTGGACTGAGAGGACGGGGAGATAAAAATAGGACCCAACATGTTTCTGATTAATCTCACGTCCAAATCGTTTTAACTTGATCCTGCAGCAGAAAATAACGGGCTGGTCGCCTCAAAGAAAAGTGCTGTACTGTAAAAGTTCATTAAAAGCTTCAGAGATCAGAAATGAGACTTTTATCAAGAAGAAAAACTAATTTTAGTGTCTTTCCTCCTGCTGCATCTTCTGCTCAGTGGTTCAATGTTTTGTAAAAATGGCTTTTTGGGCCCGACTCTGAGGCAAAGACAACTCTGTGTTGTTTGTGCATTAGCTTAGCTTAGCATAATGACTAGAAACAGGGGGGGGGGAATGCTAGCCTGGCACTTGGCATATGTGTCCCCCAGCGCCAGGGGACAAAGCCACTGCTACGTTTGAGTGTGACCGTGTCCTGAAAAGATAAAGTCCGGCTCCAGCGATTTATCGTTTGGCTGATAAAAGTTGGCCGATATGAGCCTTTCACAGACAAATCACAATCTTAACTTTTACTTTGTTGTAGATACAAGTTATGTGATATGATATTTTAAAATAAGAGAAACTGCAACAGAGTAAAACCACCACCAAAATTTTTTAAAATATAAAATGCTTGTCAATGACAGTACTTTACTTTAGTACACTTCTGCATGCAGGACGTGTAGTGAAGTATTTCTACAGAGTACAACTCCAAGTTCTACTTACATAAGGGGTTCTGGGACACTTCCCTTCAGTGCGGCGACACCTCACTGGCAATTTAAAAACACTCAAAGTTAAAAGTGTGGAAACAGCCGGTGTGTTCCGTGCACTGACCCGACAGAGAGTCCGGCTCTACAGCCGAGCGAGAGGTAAACAGATCCACGCTTCAGATAAGAGCTCCACTGACTGCAGGGGGACTGTGCTGAGGGGGGAGGGATGCTATTCAGTGGTGTAAAGGTATGCCGATCACTCCCACTAATGCACGCACACACACACACACACACACATGCACACGGACACACACACACGCACAAATGGACACACACACACAGAGCAGTGGAGGATACTCCCCTTTTCTCTGTCCAGACAAGCAGGCCAAGCACTCATGCATCACTAACCTGTGTATTGTGTGCGCTTATGTGTGCGTGCGTGAGTGTGTGTGTGTGTGTGTGTGTGTGTGTGTGTGTGTGTGTGTGTGTGTGTGTGTGTGTGTGTGTGTGTGTGTGTGTGTGTGTGTGTGTCTCACTCATTCAGGTGTTTGTGTGCATGTGCTTTGCGGACAAAAGTGCACGTTCCTCTATCTCCGTCCAGAATCTGCTCACATGCGGACATTTCCTGAAACCAGCTAACTTCTACCAACATGTGTGTTTGTGTGGTTTCCTACGTGCACAAATCAGCATCTTTGTGTGTGTGTTTGTGTGTGTGTTTGTGTGTGTTTGTGTGCGTACAGTGCGTCCATTCACAGCATCAACCCGACCATCCTTGACAATATGTGCCCCGGTTGTGTCAAATTTGGGTCACCCTTTCTTTTCCCCCCTACCAGGAATACGACCAGGGGCTCGGGGGGGTGCAGAAATGAACAATACCAGTGTTTGTTTGTGTGTGTGTGCTCGCTACGTGCACGCCGCCATTTGGACGTGCGTGCGTGTGTTTTGCATGCACCAGTATTCATGTCATGTCTCCGTCCTTGTGATTTCACATGCACGGCTGATCAATCCATTACAGGGGCTGGTGTTTGCCGGTCGTGACCTAGAAGGGCAGACTCGGCGGTTTGCGGCCTGGTTCATGTTGATCATGAGAAAACCACGAGACGCGTCCCGATCCAATTATCAGACGCTTTCTGTACGGACACAGATTTGAGCTGTAATTCCTGTCAGCAACACAAGGAATATTCAACGAAGACGATTTCTAGGGAGGAAAATCCTTTTTGTCGTGTGTTTTTTTTGTTTCATCAGGTTCATTTGGGGCTTTTTAGCGTTTTGGGCTCAAACACAAAGGCCACTGAATCATTTCATTTCACCCTTCAGCCTGTATTTGAGAAACTTCAGAGAAAAGACGCCTCGGGAACGAAGCAGGAGCGTCGAGCTTCCCAGTGACGTCGCTCCAACGAGAAGCTCCACAGAGCGAGAACTTTAAAAAAAAAGATAAACACGCTGTTCCCGAGGAGTAAGAAGTCAAAAAAAGACAACGAGGATATAAAAGGTCACTCAGAAAACAACTGCTTCAATTAAATCAAGAAACCATTTGCACAAATTAACTGTAAGAGGCAACTACAGTATATTTCCTGTAGAGTCACTTGGCAAAACTTAAGAAAGGAAAGTTCAGTATTTAACCAGTTGCATCAGTTCTGTCTGAAGCTGCAGGAAAAGGTTCAATATCTCTAAATAACGTCAATTAATAAACAGAGATGAATTCATCAGAGTTGAATGGAGTTTCCCTCCGTCTGCGTCGCGTCTCCTCAGCTCCTTCCACTCGCTCGATGCTGCTCCTGCTCAGGGACGAACACCGACCGCAGCCAGGAGCTTATCGAGGCCTCGGGCATCGACTCGGACGCTCGCTGACACACTGAGAGTCACCGTGACATTTTCTGCTCAGGTTAGCGCGGACGGGGGGGGAACGTTATCGAACCGTTTGCATTGACTCACACCTTCGCTGTCACAACTAAAGGGAGAGACGGTGACATTTTAAAGTTTGGCCGGTTTATTTAGCGAGAGGTTGCCGTGGTGACACTTCAAGCAGCGAGGAGGACGCTGCTTTGTGAGATGAGATGATGGAAGATAGAGAGAAGCGTGGTGGTCAGCAGAAAGAGGAGAGGAGGTAATAGATTACTCTAATACAACTGTAAAGGACCAGGTGAAGACATCTATTCAAAATGTATTTCAGTCTGAATAAAGTGTCTTAAGTTTCTGTGCTGAGGCCGAAACTACGATTATAAAAACTCACGTTACGACCGTCTGTCCTAATTTCATTGTTCCATATATGGACACCACGTACTTTTCCACACGTTTTACTTTATTTCCACAAAGGAACATTTTCCTTCTGTCTCGTTCAATCACAGACTCTCTCACTCTCCCGGCGTCTCCTGATCAGATGACCGCTAATCCAATCAGATGTCGCCTCTATCTAAATCAGCCAATCATGTCGTTGCAGGCAAACTTTAAAACGACTTTACACAACCTCCTCCTCCTCCTCCTCCTCCCTGATCTCCTCCCATCTCCAGTGTCTGCTCCTCTAATTCAGATCCGCAATGTTCTCCAGATCCAGTCCACCACCACCACCAGTGTCTGTCTGGACCCCGGAGGGACATATTCAGGGGACTGACATCTAGAGACGTTTTCAGACATGTCCTGGATCTCTGGAGATTCGGGTCTGGATCTTTCACACACGCACAACGCGGCGGGAGGTTCTCCGCAGTGTTCAGGTGAGGGGCTGGAGCAGCGGGCGGAGGCAGGACTCAACATATTTATTCCGGGGAGTTCAGTGCACGTCTGAAAGCAGCTGACGTCGCATTAAATCATGAATTTAAAGCGGCGCGTAGCTCGACGACAGTGTTTTTAACCGGGCTGACACGCGCAGTCGTTGCAGATCAAATCTTTCCGCTGCCAAATCAAACACGAATCCAAAGTAAAGGCGTCTTACTCGGGGGGAAGCGAGCCAACGGCAGCTGCCAGGGGAGCTTCACATCCGCTCGGGCACAAAGCGCCTGCGACTGCAAGGCCCACGTTAATGGGACGTTTAATCAGCGTTGTGTTTACGGGAGAGGAAAACACTCCAAACTAATGGACGGTGCTTGAAACGGCAGAATCGCAAGTGGCTTCGTTTCTGTAGAATACTTCCTCTGTGCGATTCAGATAACACGAATCAAAGTGTAGTAAACGTGTGCGGATCTGAACAAAGTGCAGGCGTGAAGAGGAGGAGGAGGCGGCAGAGTGGGAATATCTGAGCGTTGTCAATGGGATTGTGGCAGAGTTACAACAACCGGTCGGACTGTGTAACAACAGATAACACAAACTACACTTCAACACAAACTACACACCGGTCATGTGAAGGAAAAATGTTGAGAGCAGAGGAGAATAATGAAATCTTCCTGAAAATACAACATATAAAGGATAATATTGGATAATTCTCTTAAAAGCAGCAACAGAAACACGTCATGGAAACACTGAGCCTGTGTTTTATTAAAGTCTGTTGATGGAGACGCACGATATGAATTTTGTTTTCTTTTAATTGAGAGTAAACACGTGTGTAGTTTGTTTCTCGCTGTGGACGACGTCGCTGAGCCCGGTACACACAAGGTGCTGAGCCCGGTACACACAAGGTGCTGAGCCCGGTACACACAAGGTGCTGAGCCCGGTACACACAAGGTGCTGAGCCCGGTACACACAAGGTGCTGAGCCCGGTACACACAAGGTGCTGAGCCCGGTACACACAAGGTGCTGAGCCCGGTACACACAAGGTGCTGAGCCCGGTACACACAAGGTGCTGAGCCCGAGGCAGCAGCTAAATGTTTTTTCCTGGGATTTATTTGTCCAGTGAAATTAACTTAGTCCCTTTAACCAACTGAATTCACTTAATATCACAGTTTGCTCAGAGGAAGCGAGACCCCCGTTGTTACGCTGGTTGCAAAAACTGAAATAAATCTTTAAAACATATTCTGCAAGCTGAATAAAAGGAAGTATACGAATAACGTACTTATAGTGGTAACTAGCATTTTAGTACTACATGCTGGCAGAATGTGAACTAATCAAAGCTAATATTCACGTTCACAGTCTATATGTAAAAATAGACGACATGACAGCTCCCCAAATGTGAAGCCAATGATCGCCCCTGGTGGCTGGCTGCAATAGATCATAAACCCTGCCTACTCCATGTTAATACAAGGGACATTGATTGATTTTTGACCACTGCAATCAGAAGTAGAGCTGGAAGACTTGTTGAATATTAAAGCGTCAAACCCAGAGGAGGGGGGGGGCGGACCTAAAAAGAATCGCTCACTAATATAAATTGGAACTGAAATCTGATCAAATTTCCTCATACAAAAGTACATTTGCACACACGAGGAATCCAATCGGGGGGGGCCGGCGAAGGAGACACAAAAGATTCACCATCACATGAAATCCCAGCATGCTACTCATCTCAATGGAGCGCTGTTGATGATGGGAGAGGAACAATGGCCGGATTTTTCACTGTTGCCCACTTAGCAGCAACAGTGAAACAAATCAGTGGAATAAATCCGGCTGCCGCAGGGAGAGAGAGAACGCCGAGGAGCCGTCTCACACCGGGCGAACGACAGCCAGCTTCATAAATATGGAGGGCAGAGTGTTGAGGAGCGGGAAAGAAGAGTATGAATATTTAACCGAGCTGAGGCCAGTGGGAGATGGTGCTGGTGGTGGTGGTGGTGCTGGTGGTGGTGGTGAGGATGGACAGAGAGAGGCAGCGCAGCTTCTCTGTTATATAACACACACCCAGACAGATGGACCCACACAACACAGACCGACTCTGCTACGCAAACTGAAAACATACTGTTCAGCGAGAGGGAGGCTCAACACAACACACACACACACACACACACACACACACACACACACACACACACACACACACACACACACGATATAAAGACATTACGGTGGAGAAAAGATGGGAAGAGACAGAGAGAGATGTGGGAGCTGCACAGTACAATCTACTACGTGCTGCTTTACGTTAAACAAGTGATGCTGATTAAATGAATTAAAGGATTTAAAGAATAAAGCTGAAGGATTTAAGGATATTTTAGAATTTTTCTTTTAGTCAACGAATCCCAGAAAACCAGTAATTAAACGATCCTGCTGCTGCAAACTATGACTCGTAGGGCAGGACAAAATAAAATCAATATTGTTTTCAACTTTAAAGACATTATAGACGACTTGCAAGGCAATTTATTTAGTATGTTTCATAATAATTAGAGATGAACGACATGACTCTTCCTCATAAGTGAAGCCAAATCCTCTCCCTTGCCCCCTGGTGGTTGGCTGCAGTATACGTCATGAACCCCGCCTCCTCTTGTAGTTAGCGAATGGTACATGGACCAAACCGAAAAATTCAAAGTGCACATTAAAATGTCGCTAGCTGTAATCTTCTTTTTCACACTGTCCTTGTGCTGTCAACACAACACTGTATTCTTCCACAGCTGAAAATAGTCCCCATCAATTCATTCGCTCCTGTTTGAGAAATGTTATTACGTAATAAAAACATATTTTAGTGAAACTAAACACATGTGATTGATTTAAATCTTCAATACCAACAGACAGGTGAGGGGCTGATCGTCGAAGACAGCGAGAGACGTGGATCTACTGAGAAATGTTCAAACACCAGGTTGGTTTTGATCATTTTTAAAACAACATAAAAAGCCTTATTCGTTAATTTTGAAGATATAACACGTGTCCGAAGTCAATACAACGTCAACACAGGCACTGTAAGATAATTAGACGTTAATTTGTTCGTACGTCTCGTGCCTCAGGTGTTTGTTAAAGGTCGTCACGCTGCCGTTCAGCCGCCTCCCTCGTTCATTCAGCGAAAAACCCTCTGATGGTTTTAATGGAAAGGCCGAGCAAAGGGTAAGACAGCATGAGTCACACAGGGAGAGAGGGAGAGAGAAGGAAACCCTTGAGTGCTAATTTGCACACACACACACACACACACACACACACACACACACACACACACACACACACACACACACACACACACACACACACACACACACACAGGCTGAATACTACTACAGAGAGAGCTGCATCTTCTGTAAACAAGAGATTAATATTAAAATGAGAGTGATAACGTTCCACCTTAAAACAACCACTGAGTGTAAAAACACACACAAACACACACACACACACACACACACACAATCACATATATCAACAATGTTCCATAAATACCATCTTAAATAAAAACGCTGCAGGTGAATCCAACACACACCGTCAGCAGTGTTCCTGTGAGCGAACACACACACACACACACACACCCTACAGTACAATATAAACACAAGATAGCAAGGGGAATCTAACACACACACACCTACACACCCTCTCACACAGCATATCTGCAACATAACACACACACACACACACACACACACAGCATATCTGCATCACACACACATCAGCCGACACACACCCATATGAGCGCAGTCCAACACCACACACATGTAAACATTTTCCCACCCCTCTCCCGTTTCTCTCTCCACGCCTTTCCCACCCACCCGAAACACACACTCACTCTCACCACACACACACACACACACACACACACACACACACACACACACACACACACACACACACACACACACCCTCCCTCACACACACACACAGACACACACACCCCATCCATCCATCCCTCTGATCCCGCTCTCCTCCTCCTCTCCATCCATCCTTACCTTGCAGCAGGCTCTGGAGGTTGAGCTGCGCCTGCTGGTGCAGCTCCTCGACACAGTCCGGCCTGCTCCACGAGCCGAACACGTTCACGCTCTGTTGCCATGGAGACTTGAAGTGGGCCGCTCCGCCGCCGCCGCCGCTGCTGCTGCTGCTGCTGCCTCCTCCGCCGCCGCCGCTGTGGCTGCCATCACCGTGGCTGCTGCTGCTGCCGCCGCGCCTGCCGCCCTCCGCCTCGAGACCGCTTGTGGCTGGTGGAGGAGGGAGGTGGAGCGGAGAGAGGAGAGAGGTGAGGGAGGAGGGAGAAGCGAGGAGAAAAAGTGATGGATGGAGGGAGAGAGGGAGGGAGGGAGCGAGAGGGAGGAGAGGAAGTGAAATGAGGAGGGAAATAAGATTATTGAGAGGGGAGGAAAAGGGAAAAGAGAGGCAAGGAAAGAGGGAGGGAAAGAAATAGATCAAGGTGGATGGAGGAGAGAAGGGAGGTGAAAGGGGAAAGGAAAGGTGAAAAGGAGGATAGGGAAGGAAAAGAGAGAACAGAAGGAGGGATGGAGGGATGGAGGGAGGAGAGAAAGAGAGAAAATCACACGTAAATAAAAATGTATGAATTTGCATAACTAATACCCAGAGACGTAGATTACATAACGCAGTGTGTTGTCAGGGAGAACAAGGACCGAGGAAGGAAGGAGGGAGGGATAGAGGGTAAAAAAAATGAAAAGGGGATTAGGGAGAAATCAAGGGAGGGGCGGGAAAGGAGGGAGAAAGGTAGAGGAGAGATCTGGACGGGAAACAGAGAGAGAGTTTAATTAGGAGGGGGATATGGGGATGAGAGGGGAAGAAGGAGGGATTAGGGCTGGGAGGTATGAGGGGGACGAAGAGGGAATGTGGCGTTCCGGAGAGGAAGAGGAGCAGAGGTTGGAGGAGGAGGGAAAGAGGGATAACATTCACAGGGAGGAGAACGGAGGAATAAGGGGAGTTTGTGTGAGAAGAACTGAGGCAGAGGGACGGAGACGTCGTCCCCCCGTCGGGATCAAACCTCCGACACAAACACACAATCACAACAAATCATCCCCCGTGTGCGACGGCAAATGGCCACTCGACGGCGACGTGACCGAGTCGTCGCCTGGAATCAACGCCGACGACACGATTCCACGCTTCCAGGCGGGAAATCTCACATGTGGATGAAACGTCGGCCTCCGTCCACCTGAGCAGATTTGAAGAGAAACGCAAACTTCTAAAGAGATCGCAGATCATTAGAACTCGACCCCCCCGAGGCCAATCAACCCTACACACGTCTGTCTCACCTTCATCACAGAAAGAAAAAGGGAAGTGGAACGATAACCTGCCAACAAATCCCTTATTTCCTGGATCTGCTCCTTCAACCGGATCCGAAATACAATCATTGAATAGATTCTTTCGAGGTTCTTGTCGAAGTCCTTTCAGTAGTTTTTTACGTAATCTTGCCGACAGACAAACTAACGGACAGGCGGAGAAAACCTTGGCGGAGAAACGTCAAAATGTTCCAGTCTTGCGGGGAAACCACGTCAGCATCCAAACCAGGAAACTAATGTGCACGTGCACACACGATAGCTTCTCAATCCATACGAGACTGAAGTAAAATGAACCTTACATAAGGAGCCCTGACCTCCAGATGTCATTAGAACTTCTAAACCTTTAAAGCCTCCGCAGTCTTACACAATGCATGTTCCATCATCTAACTTTCCTCCGTAGACGATGACATTTAAAACTGTTACTCGACCAAAGGACATGAAATCAGGATGATCTGCCCTTCGGTTGAGACACATTGTCCTGCGACAGAAATGTCAAATCCCTGTCTCTAAAAAAACGCCTGTGCCCACGCCGCTCTGAGGCCGAGGCTGCGACGACTCCTCGGTAAGCTGCTTTGGTTTAAGATCCTCCACTTCACACCTCCGATTCTAAACACACAGTAAAATGTCGGCTCATAAGTGTGAGTGGGAGGTTTCTCCGAGGGGGAACGCGCCAGAACAACCGTTTCTTGATTTTGAAGCAATGGAAGGAAAAAGTGGTTTGAATTTTGAAAGAACTCTCGGTTCCGACGTGAATCCGTCTTGTTTGCTGTGAAGCAGCCGTCGCCGCTCACAATAAAAAACCCACCGTACTGTACGGAATCACAATTTCATCCCTCGCAGCCACCGGCTTCCTAAGCTGCTTTCACACAATCGAGTCCCACCAGAGAGAGCCACTTTTCCCCCGATACAGAAGTGCACGTCAGTTAGCATTCGGCTGCGCTGACGGGAACTAAGGCGATCACGCATTGATTTGTAACGTACTGCAGGAGAGACGCACACTCTCACCACGGAGTCGTGTTTTTCTGATTCCTCAATTTGGAGCCTTAAATACATTCTCAGCTTCGTCTTCCTCTCTTCCTCTCGTGCATTGTCTCTCTCTAAAAGCTGCTGGGTGTGTGTTTGGTGCTGTGGAACTCGCTGGAAGCTAAATATCCCATTAGAGGAACTTAAGTTTGAAGTCGAGGCTCACGCAGCGGATCCTAATCCCCCCCACCCACCCACCCACCCGACAAACTGCCACTTTTCAGTGTTTCACGCAGGGGAAACAAACTTTAACACAAAAAACACCCACTGCAATGTGCTTGTTGTGAATTCATGTTCATGTGCTGTATGCAAAACATCAAAAATTAATGGTTTTCAGAACCAAATCACGTCAGAATCATTTACAACAAATGTCTCCTAGGAAGGAGGAAAGACAGGGGCAGGAGAGGGAGGAAGGAAGGAGGTATGAGGGGAAACTGTCTCCTAACATTACCCACCTAATTAAATCAAACTCGTTGGTACCATAACTGCATCGGTTCATCTGAAACAGCACCTGTCTCTCTTCTTGGATTGCCTTGTTGGAACTACCACGATTTTTATATAATCAGAAAAGTATAATCCTTTCAACCTTTTGAAAGCACTTGCATCAGAACCATATTCTGTAACATGGTTGGGAGATGGAAGCACATGAAGCTTTTTTGAAGATGAGGGACTTTAAGTTAAATATGTGATGTAGCGTGGGTGGAGCGTGTGTGTGTGTGTGTGTGTGTGTGTGTGTGTGTGTGTGTGTGTGTGTGTGTGTGTGTGTGTGTGTGTGTGTGTGTGTGTGTGTGTGTGTGAGTTTCACATTCAGTCACACGAGCCTCAGGAGCTTCTGACAATGTGGCACGGAAAGACTGTAAATACACAACGGAGAGGAAGAAGGAGACGGAGGGAGCGTTAACTACCTGCGACTCGCTGTGACTGAGGAGTTCTCCCTGTTCTCGCCGCACATCGACACGGCGAGGATTCGTCATCGAGCCTCCTAACGAGGTTCTGCACAGACGAGGGGCCTCTGAGGACTGAGGTTCACGCCCAAGACACACAAACTCTTCTGCAGAGCAACGCTGCATCGCTCGAGTGGATTTAGAAGCAGCAGGGAAGTGTCGCAGAGCTGGATTGTCAAACAGCGTTATTGGTCAAACAGACATAAAACCACCAGCCTGTGGACTGTGGAAGTGTCTGTGTTGTTCCACCACCTGCTGTGACAGATAAAACACATTAGAGGATTGTCTCAGGACTGAAGGCTTTAAAAACCAGGAGCACTGCCTCGAGGCTCTGGCTCCGAATGATGCCAAAGTCTAAAGATGGCGGCGCCTGTATCCAAGACGTTTTGGCTTCGTATTTGTACGCGTGGAGGCAGTGGAGAAACGTCAGCCATCTTTAGGGACGGTCTATGATATAAATAGTCCAAAATGACAAACAGCTGTGGGGGATATCTTCCTGGATTCATCTCAGAATAATATTTTATTTATTTCAAGAAAACACTACAACCTAAATCTTGCTTTGAGGATATCAGGGTTCTTCATTGCACAGGTTTGATCCTGTATTAAAGTGATGAAGGATAAAGTCATAGTAATTATTGCTGTTTTTTAAATTGTGATTTGGTTGCGTTGGATCTGAGGATCTGACCCCGGCTCTCTGACGGCACAGATTGTTTCTACAAGTCAAGCCGGAGTCTTGAGGGGAATCTCGTTTTCCTGTGAGGTTAATTGTTGATTAACGGCCGAGCGGCGAGTCGAACCCAGTCTCCACGGATCAGTCCTCCTCAGAGGAGATGTCACTCCCGTGTTTTCCTTCCCTTCCTCCCTTATGTAACCACGGTGACACGGAAAAGGAAAGAGGATGGAGGGATTGGATGGAGGAGAGACACAAGCCTCTGGGCATCACTGGGCAGATTTAGGGAAGAGAAGAAACTCCATCTCCAGAGTTGAGGGAAGGGAAAAGACGGCTGTGTAGAGAAATGGATTCCAGGGACAGGATGTTTCACACATTTATAATCACAGCGGTTAACTAAACGGCTAAATGCTACATGAAGGTAGATGATCAGGATTTTATTTGTTTAGTTTAATTAATTTAAAGGAAAATGTGGTTTTATTGTTTATTAATTTTAAGTTTGAAGCACGAAACCCGTCTCTGACTTGTTTGTATCATCGATTCTATATGGCCGACATGACAGTTCCCTAAAGGCCCAAACATCTGGATCGCCCCCTGGGGGCTGGCTGCAGCATAGGTCATAAACCCAGGCATCCTCCATATTGCACGGAAATAAAATGTCCTCATCCCACTGGTGTTAGTTCAGGTTTCTTATCAGTTTGGGTTTATTGCTGCTATAAAAAGGGGATTTGTTGCGTGTGTGTGTTTATCGGCTGGACCTTGATGCTGCGGCTCCGCTACACCGTCACTACTGGCTATAAACAACGTCAGCACCACAAGATGGCAGCGTTCGTATCCGTGATACTTTGGCTTCACTCTTGTAGCGAGGGAGGACTCGGAAACCTCGACATTCATCTTTATTTACAGTCATCGATTTGTGTCCACAGACGCTTTTCAAACTCCCTCTGTGTTCGTTACATCACATTAGCTGGGACACACCCCACTTCCAGTAATTGCTCACATAATTTTCTGCTGCTTCGCCAAAAGCAGTGAAGCCTCTGAAAGGGTATGCAGCCGGTGAATATATATCTAAATATTGTGGCAGCGTAACAGACGCAGATTAAAATGATTGTAAAATAAATGTTGACTGCAGCTAAAATGAGGACAAGTCATTAATCTCTGTAAATATCAGAGGCCTCGAACTCGTCGGTGAAACCAAGGAGCCAGACACGAAGAAGACGAAGACACAGTTCAAGAGCTTTTGGTGAAAGGAACCAGCTCAGGTGTGGATGTGCTGGAAAGAAAAAGCAGAGCGTCACGTCCCGCCTCCTGCTGCTCCACCCAGTTCTCCTGCACCCGGTACCCTGCTCCTCCTCTAAGACCTCCTGGAGCTCCAGAGTATCTGCATGTGGCAGCGGCCCTGCACCACCAGCGCCCGTGTGTGCAAACAGGGTGAAGCATGAATCACTGCTGCTGCTGCTGTCGGTGACAAACTTTAACCTGCTGCTGCTGCGAGGAGCGCGCACCCACTGACCTCCTCCTTCATTCACCAAGAGACGAAGAGACGGAGGAGATCAGAGAGGATTCCAGCTGACACGCAGAAAACACCCGGGTGATACTTCTACTGCAGCCAGTCGCACAACAGAGAGACACACACACGTCCTCAGGAATACACACAACTGCTGCGACACAGACAGGCCAGTAAAAGTTGACGGTCTATATTGCACTGTGGTGGTTTTACCAGTATGTACTGAGGTTATAGACTGGGTTTGGTCCAGTATTTACTGGTGCTTGAACCCTGGTACAACACACATGCACCCACCTACAAATGCATAAAAATAGACAAAAAGTTTCACAACACACCCACAACACACCGACACACACACACACACATATTCCAAAGACAGATGCATTAGCGAGGTGTTGTGTGCCGTTATTTCTCTGTGAGGCCTATTACTAATTCATTCCCCTCTGTGTGCGTCGGAGTGTTAGAAGGGACGACACAGATTTAGACAAGCTGTTATCACCGGACGCACAAAACACACACACACACACACACACACACACACACACAAGATGAATGGGTAAACACAAGTTATCCATCCATCATATTATAACATTTTGCGCCCACATACTGGCACAGATCTCCTGTGCGCGTGATAAAAATACATCTGTGTATCTTTCACACACTTGTGAGGAAATGTAGTGGGGTGTGTGTGTGTGTGTGTGTGTGTGTGTGTGTGTGTGTGTGTGTGTGTGTGTGTGTGTGTGTGTGTGTTTGGTGAATGACAGGTATTAGCTCGGTGCTCAGCAGAGACTCGTTTATGTCCGTCCTTAAATTAAACTCTGTCACAGCACATCGAAAAGCCTGGCTAAATCAAAGTGTGTGTGTCTTTGTGTGTGAGTGTGTGCGTGTGTGTGTGTGTCGGCCTTGTGTTTTCTCCCAGTCATTAAAGGCTGTGCAGTAAACCAGATTTACCGTCGGCACTGAGACCCAAACCGAGCATTTGTGATGCTTCTGGGTGTCGTTATCGAAATGAAGCAGGCGTCCTGAGCGCCGGCGTTATCCGCTCTGACCTTTGTTGTTACTCAGCAACGGTCGCAGGAGATAATACGACTGACCTCTGAGTCTCTCTGCTGTAAAGGTAATAAAGCAGCAGAGCTTATAGTCGAGTGACAACAGGAGAAAATGTCTGACGAAAAAACAAATCATACCGGTTCCACCACTGAGTCCCGTGAACGGTCTCGTGGCAGGATGAGCGACACCAGAACGACCTTTGCACGCTGCCAACCCCAACCTGAGTCACGCCGCGGAAAAATTAAAGTCGTACCACTTTTCGTGACGGCGCCCACAGAGCGGCCCACTCTCCCTGTGGGCTAAATGAGCAATTAGCTGAGTGTGAATCAGAGGTGTTGTGGCAGGAAAAGGTACACAGGAAGCCGGGGGGGGGGGTTAGTCACTGCTCCGACGGACCAATGAGGACGCAGGTCAAGTCAGGACGCGACTGAATCATTATCAGTATGAATACATCTGATTATAAATCTTTTTGGAATCAATCAGTGTTTGGGGGCAAAGGTTCCTGGTGTTTACCGTCTTCTACCGGCTGTGGACACTTTAGAGTCTGGACATTGTCCCCTGAGGGACTACTGCATCGGGGCATCGCTCCTTTGACAATTCAGACGAGAGAGAGGGAAATTAAAAATGTTTCTACTGGTCAACAAAAAAAGTACATTTCCCCCGAGTGCTCGTTAACTTTAAACTGTGCACGAGGTGTAGGACACGTCTTTTTGAAATATGGAGACAACAGAGTGGACATGTTCCACAATGACCTTGTGTAGGAAGCTGAGGAGGGTGTGTGTGTGTGTGTGTGTGTGTGTGTGTGTGTGTGTGTGTGTGTGTGTGTGTGTGTGTGTGTGTGTGTGTGTGTGTGTGTGTGTGTGTGTGAGTCCGTGCTGTGGCCGATGACGATATCTGAGATTTTTAAGGAAGCTCTGCCCAAACAAGATGATGGTCGTGCATGTGATTCACAGAGGATGTGTGCATGTGTGTGTCTCTGGTGTGTGTGTGTGTGTGTGTGTGTGTGTGTGCATGTGTGTGTGTCTCTGGGTGTGTGTGTGTGTGCATGTGTGTGTGTCTCTGGGCGTGTGTGTGTGTGTGTGCGTGCATGTGCAGCCCCTGACTGCTGCAGCCTGAGCTCTCGTCATAGCTCAGTGCTGCCCTCTGCAGGAGAAGCAGGTATAAAACACAGACAGGGAACGAGATGATGCTTCTGAAAACACGTTGTCATGTTAATTAATTATAATTAAGATAAATAATCTGATTAAGTGAAGTACTGTGTGTTTCTTTCTTCCCTTTCTTTTGTTTTATTATTTTATCTGCTGTCTTTGAATTTAGATTTTGTATTGTACAGTTTTGTGTCTTTGATTTCAAATGACATTCTGTTAGTTTCCCTCTCTGATGTTTTTGAACTCTCGTTTTTATTTGTTGTCCCTGTGAAGCACTTTGTAACGGCTGTTTTGAAAGGTGCTATATTAATAAAGTTCATATAATTATATCATCATTTAAAAAATGTACTTAAATACGGTAAAAAAGGTCAAATTACTCTGGATCACAGACTTCAAAGCTGCATCAAAAACCCGAAGTGGAAAACCTGGTCATTCAGGGTGAAGTGTTTTCAGGATGTGACTCTGTCTGCACAGGTCTGTGTCACAGTTGTGTTAGTTTGAGTCAAAACAAGAAAACACAATGAGACGGTTTAAAAGATCTTTAACAATAAATCATTCACGTCAGACGTCTTCACCCTGAACCTCAGAGACACTTTATTAAAGCACGAGTGTGTCTCTGGAATCAAACACAAACGCAATCACACAAATAGAGCTCCTAAATCCACACACACACACACACACACACACACACACACACACACACACACACACACACACACACACACACACACACACACACACACACACACACACACACACACACACACACACACACACACACACACACTAAGAGGGTGTCTATTCCCCTCAGCTCTACAGTGAGACCTGGCCGTCTGCAGTGATTAGACCCTGGAAGTAATTTATAGTGACATGAGCCACAATTCATCCTCTCTCTCCCTCCCTCCCTCCCTCCCTCCTTTCACTCGTCTATCCTCCTCCTCCCTCGTTCTTTAAATCACTCTCCCTCTTCCTTCCTCTCTCCGTCCGTGTGTGTCGCCTGATTTCACTCCTTATTTCCTGAATCACGGAGTTCCGTCTTTCCACTTTTCCTTTTACTCATCTCTCACTTATTCCTCAGACCCTCCCGTCCTCTCATCTCTTCCTGTATCGTTTCTCACATGTCTCACACACACACACAGACACACACACACACACACACACACACACACACACACACACACACACACACACACACACACACACACACACACACACACACAATGGGGAACAATGAAGAATGTGGAGTCATGGTGTATTGAAGGTGCCTGTGTATATACAGTATATTGTATATATGGTGTGTGTGTGTGTGTGTGTGTGTGTGTGTGTGTGTGTGTGTGTGTGTGTGTGTGTGTGTGTGTGTGTGTGTGTGTCGGGGCCTAATTGAGGAGCTGCATGTGTTCAGCCATGTTTGCTAACAGGAGCAAAGATCCAATTTTATGCTAATTACTGACGCAGAGATTTGCGTCACTTTGATTATGATGGTTAGTCGAACAAGCAGATATTTAACATGACTCATCACACACACACACACACACACACACACACACAGACACACACACACACACACACACACCACACACACACACATCACACACACACACACACAAAGGCTTTGTCACCAAAACCAAACACATGGAGACGATATCTATATTTTTGGAATTAATCAGTGACAATTCACACTGACTGCTCCTATTATGCCAAACGGTTGCCATGGATACAGCCGAATCAGCCTGGCAGTGATACAGCAGTGATACACACACACACACACACACACACACACACACACACACACACACACAACCAGGTGCACATACACTGCATGAATTACTAAGCATTTCAGTCACACACTCAGGTAAATCACGTGTGTGGATGTGTTTGAAAATGTGTATTTTATCTATTCCTGGTTGTTTGTTGGACAAGTTTAATACGTGAAAAGTACAGTAGCTGTCTTTTTATATTAATAGTTTTTATCGTCACATATTAGAGACAGAAGATCTCAGATGTGACATTTAGATCCACGACTGGTTTCTCAAATACTGAACCCACACTTGTCCATGTTGTGGTTTCAGGTCCGAGCACTAAACTGATTTTCATGCAGAGAAAAACTAAATCTATCAACCTATGAATAAATAAATACAGATAAATATATTCCTTTCACCAGGTTTGAGCACAAGCTGCAGGCCTCTGAATCCCAGCAGAAACAAACAACTGTCGCAGGTTGACGACAGGAAGCATAGAGTCCTCACTCGGCAGCTGCTATTCCCTTGAGCAAGGCATGAGGGGGGAAGTATTTAATGGATGCACTCTGACTCAGCTGCTCCCTGGAGGGAAAAAGTGCAACTATATAAATGCAAATCAGCCTCTTGTGTATTCCACACGTGGACAACATCTCTGCACGAACAGAGACTTCAAACACAGACAGATAGAAACCGGTTCGACGTGCTGATACGACAGGGAAGTGTAAAACCCAATGATCTCATCAGTCCTGCTGCCAATACATCAGTCGTGAGTATGAGAGAATGCTGCCGAGCTCCAGTCACATGCACGACCCTTCTTCAAAGAGGAAGACCGTGATTTCAGCCAGTTAAAGTTAACGTGCTCTTTTCCTCAGAAGGATTCCCGATCCGCCGGCTGCACACGAGCATCCGACTCTGTGTGACTTCAGCCTCTGCAGCCCAAATATGAGCTTTATCTTAATTTGTACTCGTCTCGGAAACTACAAAATCCCCTCAGATCTCCTTAAAACTCTCCTTTCTCCGATAAGCTCTCGTGGTGTAAGTCAGAATGAGGTCAGCGGCGGATACTTCCCGCCTCGCAGGCCAGTAAACTGCGTGAGTGTTTTACAACAACAAATTAGTAACACGTTAATGCAGCGGCTCGGCCGTGATTAGCATGAACAAACGAGATGATCACCATTAAGCCCGGAGGCCTCTCAACTAAACATTTTACACTTTAAGACACATCTGGGCCCCGTCTCTCTGACTCCACCGACTCACTAGGAAAGATTCATTTAGGCTTCAGGATGTCTTTTGGCTTCGTATGGACGAGACTGGTTTACGGCACAGAAACTGAGGAAAGGTAAACTTTGGTTTATGGTGATTTAAACTTACTGATACAACATTTGAACATGCACTGTTTCATGTATGAACGAGAAGTACCACACCGCAGCTGTTTGCATCTGGAACATTTGCATCTGCTGAAGAGGAACATACGATAGGTCAAAAGTTCATAATTATGCAGGTAATAATGCAACTTCTAGAATAAACTTTGCATCAAACACGCGACACAACTTTTTACTAAAGTGACTTTTTCTGCTTCTTTTACAAAAGCACTCGCACCATTTTACTCTCAAAGGTCGTTTGTCCTCGTTTCTATTAGAGTAGTTTTGCTGAGGAGCCTTTTGCTTTTACCCTTTATCCTAATATGAAGAATAATTGTGTACTTTGAAAAAGAAAAGCTGGTGTGAGCAGGAAACAGAAATAACCTGATATTTCCATTAGACCTGAAGTCACACCTCAGCTGCTCTGTTACTTCAACACTTAGATTGTTGTGATGGACGACGTGGTACGTTTCACACTGAGGCTGTGAATTCAGACACCAAGCACCCTGCACACACACACACACACACACACACACACACACACACACACACACACACACACACACACACACACACACACACACACACAC
>NC_061505.1:2318634-2341134 GCF_022539355.2 Hippoglossus stenolepis | reverse complement strand
CGTGCACAGATTACAGTTTATCCTCAGGGCCGATCGATATGATTGATACTTCAAGTCCTCCCTCACTGTTTGCATGTATATAATATTTGTACGTGTTGACTTTTTATCCTCTGTTAAAGCGTCTTGTGTTCTGTGCAATGACAATAAAGGAATTTCAATTTTAATTCAATTAACTGTTGTCGTTCCCAAATCAATAAAAACGTATATTCACACCAAACTTCTCACAACCACAATGTTTCGCTGACGATATTGTGGAAAGTAATAATATGAAAAACCTGTGTGGAGTTTTGGGCTTTTTATTAAGTTAGTTTATTAAGTTATGGTTGTGTTTTTATATTTTCTGTACTTATTGTTCTCCTCAGTAACACAGCATTGAAATACTAAATACAACCGATATCTGGATTCAGATATTTCCTCCCTCCCTCCCAGCATTGTCGCTGCAGCTCGACTCTTTTCCTTCCTCGGCTCAACAGTGACTTCCTGAAAACACTGGAGGTGACGCGAGGGACCCACAACACACACACACACACACACACACACACACACACACACACACACACACACACAACACACACACACACACACACACACACACACACACACATTGTGTTTGTGTACATGCACATACGTGTATATGAACAAGCGAGAGTAACACAGTCATCAAAGTTAAAATGTTATGAACATGTAGAATCTGGATTTAAGGGAATGAGCCTATAAAGTATTGAATATTAGTATTTCTGTTTCTATTCTTACTTTATTTCTTACTCCATTTTTTCATACTTTTTCTGAGCTGCATTGAATTTGAAAATCTCTTCTCAGGGTTGATTTGTTTTCAATTTTAAATGTTAAATGTTAAATATAAGAAAAACAAATATGATAAAATCTTCAAACTTGCTTAAAAATATCCAAATTGTTTTGTAGGTTTTCAAGTTTGAACGTTTCAGGACTATTGCACCTGTAACCATGGTTACCACAACACATGTAACTGTGACATCACAGCGTAACGACCTCACCCACATGGTCTGTATTCAAACCGAGCTTTCTCCAGTCAAAGCTCTTTACAGTACGATCTTTTTAACTGGACTCTTACAGACAAGTCTTAGTTAATATGTGCAACACCTGAGCAGATCCTCGCTATCAGCCCTGTGCACAGATCAGGTGATTCACTGAGGTTTAGGCCTCCGACAGGTCTGATCCTCTCTGCAAACATGCAAACACAATAGAAATAGAGCGAGAGCCAGTGCAGAGCAGTCGGAGTGAGAAAAAAAAAGAAGCCCTGACACAGGAGGAATTAAGGCAACAACGCCAATGACAAGTGTTATTAATATCTAATATCTGGAAGCTGCAGCAGCTTAAGTGTCGGGGAAGTTGGCGGGGCGCTGCGAGGGGGCTGAGTTTGCAGATCTCCAGCCACAGAGAGCGCGGATGATTAATGCTCCCTCCACCTTTAAATACAAGGGCTGAGGTTCCTCTCAGCAAGGCACTAAAGTCCTGACAGCGCCACAGAAGCTGCACAGTCACCATTAACAGTCAGTGGCTCCGCTAACTGGATCTAAAGCACAGCGGTGCAGAAGAGGAGGAGGAGGAGCGGCTGAGGGATAAACTGAGGTGAGGGAACATGTTTAAGACCCATGAGACAACACAGACACACGGAGGGTGAAGACAACAAACAGGCCAGTGTCCCCGTGCAACCAAAACAATAACAACACTACATTTACTTCAACGCTGAGTCCGAAACCTCTGTCCCTCACATCTCGAGAAGCGTTCACCTGCTCAGCTTCACCCTGGACATGTGAGCTGCTCAAGGCCCGAGGCAGATACATACCATTCACTGCACCAGGCTCCTAAACGTGCTTCTCACAGCTCGGACGGACTGAGCCCCGAGCACATTGTGTATTTAACCACCCGTGCTAAATGCAACTCGCGGCCTCAGCTTCATTTGAACGCAGCATCTGCTCTTGATTATCTCCATCCTCCTCTGGCGACGCACCGTTAATTCCGATGCGCAGGAAGAGGGACACAAGCCGAAGGCAGACTGTGCACATACCACAGTGTTTGCATTTCGCAGGAGACACATGAGCTGCAGTCGAGTTTAGTGAAGTCTGGGATCAAGTTCAAGACCGAGATCAAGTCTGGAAGATACCTGTTGACGTGTGAGCAGGACGAATCAGCAACAAGTGACACGCCCACTGTGACATCAGCTGGCCACGCACACACACACACACACACACGTTGGTCACTGGCAGATTGCCAATCGGCATTCAATTGACCTGCTTTATCACCTGTGTGGTTGCCATGGCAACAGCAGCCTCAGCCTCCAGCAGACAGACTGTCGGGCTGTTTCCTGTCTCCTCACATTCTTCTCCTCCTTCTTCTTCCTCCTTTTCCTCTCCTCCCTTTCAGCATCTCTCTCTCTCTCTCTCTCTCTCTACACCTGCTTCTCCTCTCGCTCTGTTCTTTCCCGCTCTACATCTCCCGCCTCCCTCCTTCTCCTCGTCCTCTATCTTGCCTCAGATCTCTCAATTGCTTCCTCTAGACCCTCATCCTACTCCTCCTCACCTCCATCCAATTATCTCTACACACACACCCCTCTTTTCTCTCCCTCCCTCGCTCCCTATCTCCTTCCCTCTCTCTCTATCTCTCTCTCCTCCTGCTGCAGGCTGTGCTGAAAATGACATCATCGATCAGAAAATGTATGAATGAACGCGTTCAGTGTGTGAGTGTGTGTGAGTGTGTGCGGTCGATTGTGCCTTTTGTGCATGAGCGGCTGAATGAAAACCCAACATGTAACGACAGAGGAGAAGAAAAGTTGAGTATGAAAACTGGAACAATGGAAGAGTTATCGACTGATCACCAGGACAACGGTTGCATAGCAGCAGAAGAGAGCGGCATCATATGGAAAACCCAACAACCCATGTGTGTGTGTGTGTGTGTGTGTGTGTGAGTTAAATTTGCAAAAAGCACAAAACTCGTGGAGACTTTAATTCCTCCCATGAAATTTCAGATAGAGAGAAAGATGCTGTGAAACTGTTCAAAACTAGAATAAATAAATGTTGTGCATGTGTGAAAGTCAAACTCTGGGTTAACAGACAAAATCCTACAGCTCCAGGTCAACTGACACATTTTCTAAAGCGCCTCTAAGACGTCTTGTCCTCATTGGCTGAAAAGTTACACAGCAACCACCTCAACTCAAGGTCCACTTCCTGGCTTTTCTCTGCACCTTTCAAACATCCCCATCACGCGCCTGCAGCAGATCAGAAGAAACCAATCTTGATATTTGAAGAATTTGTGAATATGAACATCAGTCATGAACTTTCTAACCAATCAGACGTCCTCCCTATGAGGCTCTGCTGCATCACGTCACATGACGTCCGTCTTCCTGCAGGTAAACGTCTCCTACGCTGTTTTGAGTCTTTTCTGGAGAGGACGTGAGAAACTCACTTCCTCATTTTGCCCCTGAAGCAGCGGTTCTGCCTCTCGCCTCCGGCCGTGCAGTCCTCGTATCAAACTGCAGATGTGTGGTGTGTGATGCAGCAGCTGCTGACAGGAGTGTGTGTCCGTCACTGTTGTGTGAACGAGATAAATGTGTTTCGGACGTCGATTAAAGTCAAGGTCAAACGTGTCGGGAAGCGTCTTGTGCTCAATATTTCACTGTGGCAGGTGTGTGCAGGCTGACGTTCTGCTTTAAAGCGTATATACATGCTGCACTGCACACACACACACACATGCACACACACACACACACACACACACACACACACACACACACACACACACACACACACACACACACACACACACACACACACACACACACACACACACACACACACACACACTTCTCCTGGGGATATGCACAGAGTGTGTGTAGACAGAGAAAACGAGTGAGCATATGGTTGTATTTACTCTTGGTTGGCACTGTGTGCACTGTGCAGCTCTGCAGCATGACACAAACAATGTGCGTGTGTGTTTTTCATGCATCATCCTCCTCTTCCTCCCCTCTTCCCCTCCCTCCCTCCCTCCCTTCCTCCCCCCCACTCACTCCTGCCGCTCCTTCCTTCATCTTCCTCCACTTCACCAAAAATCACTCATCCGCCTATTTTCTGCATTTCCTCTGATTTCCTCTGATTTCCTCTCTTCCTTTCCCTTTCCATCCCCTTCGTACCTCCTCTTCCTCCCTCTTTCTGCCTCACCCTCACCCCCCTCATTCCCTCCCTCTCTCTTACTGCCAATCTTCTTCTCCTTCATCGTCCGACAAGGAAGCGAGTAAGAGGGGCAGATTTACAAGGACTGTCATCTCCGCTTCCCTCCCTCGTTTCCCTTCCCCTCTCGCTCTCTTTCTCTTCCACACATTCTCTACCTCGCTCGCCCTCCGAGATAATTAAAGAACCCGGTGGTAATCCCATCCAGCCATGCAGGACGAGGCAGCTCAGCCAAGCAACTGTGCACAAACACTCCGACACACACACACACACACAAGCTCAGGCATGCACGAGACTGCAGCGTGTTGCAAAATGCGTTAAAACATAAAACCTTCTATTTACACACACACACACACACACACACAGCTGAGCAGTAGCAGCAGCAGTGAACCACAAGCAGGAAAAGTGCTCGGGACACACACACACAGAAACACACACACACACACACACACTCTCAGTCTCTCAGTCACTGGCCAAGAGGCAAAAGACCAATTGACCTAGATCATTCAAACCTGGCAACTCAGACGAAGAGGAAGACGAGTGGAGGAGAAGATGGACGGACGGATGGAAATGAGACACCAGAATATGAGACATATATATGAGAAAGAGGCAAGAAATGTGAGATTAACGGACACAAAATGAAAAACAAAGACTCAATGAGTAGATACAGATTCAATAGGAGGGTTAACAACGTGTGTTTGAAATATTAAATAAGGGATGTTTGGGATGGAGACACATTGGGGACAAATGGACAGAAGACTGGATGGATGGATGACACAGATGGATGGAGAACTGATGGAGGGGTGCATGAACGTGAGACACCTCAATATGAAAGCTTCTGGGTGGAAATGGAAGGTGACTGAATGAAAGAATGGATTAAACAGATCGATAGACAGAACAATGGGTCCAAAGAAAGATGGAAACATTGTTCGCAAAACAATAATCGATAGAAAGATGAAGAAAAGGAGGCTGGACAAGTTAGGGGTGATGGATGGATGGATGAACATGAAACACCTCACTATAAAATACTGTGGAGGGAGAAATCTGGAGAACAACGAGGAGAAGAATGGATCGGACGGAGAAGAAGACGATAGATCGATGGGTGAATGAATGAAAGATCAACGAGGAAAAGATGGATGGACGGAAGGATGAATCAGCGAGTTCAACAATAGCTGGAACGCTTTACTCTATGAGTGCATGCGGGACGGATGGAGGGATATACGGATGAATAGATGGGTTGACGGAGGAGTGAAAATGCAGACAGGGTTGAACGGATGGAAAAACCAGCACTGGACAGAATCTGACCAGCGAAGGTGTGAGTGTGCGTAAACGAAAAAGATGGATTGAAAATGAACGGAGCACGAATGGAAGGACGGAGGGATGAAGAAACCGATGAAGACACAAATCCAAATGCACAGAGATAGAGAGATAAAGTACCTGTTGCCGATTTGGGTCTGTGTCGTCCTTTGGGCCGTCGTTGGGAATTGCCCATACTATTCTTCCTGTCCCAAAACATCACCGCCTCATTCCACCAGCACACACACACTGACTGAGTGACTGAGGCGGACGAGGTGTGTGTGTGCGTCTCGTGTGTGAGCGTGCAAGACGAGCGGAGTGTGTGTGTGTGTGTGTGTCTGAGGAGAGAGAGCGTCACAGCATCACCGACTGCAACCCGGAGTGTGTGACTGCATGTCTGTGTGTGTGTGTGTGTGTGAAGCTCGGCATGTGATTGCAGCTGAGGTCGAGCGAGAGAGTGAGTGACAGAAGATGGGAAAGAGAGAGAGAGTGTGTGTGTGTCCTACACTACGCATGTGTGAGAGCTCGTCTGAGTGCACCGCGCTACGTGAGCTGTGGACAAAGCAGGCTGTGTGCCGGTGTCAGTGTGTGTGTGTGCGTCAGTGTGTGTGTGTGTGTCAGTGTGTGTGTGTGTAAGCATGCATGTGTGTGTGTGATAGCGAGAGAGAGAGGTGAAAAGAGTGTGTGTGCACCTCTACACGTTTCAATGAAAGGTTCGGTTGTTGCCAGTGATCATGTGTGTATATTTGTGATTTGTGTGTGTGTGTGTGTGGTTGAGAGAGAGAGAGAGAGAGAGAGAGAGAGAGAGAGAGAGAGAGAGAGAGAGAGAGAGAGCACCCGTTGTGTTGATCGGCTCCCAGCCAGTCACATTCAGCCGCTGCCGTTCAATTCATAAAGAGTCAGGAGGCAGAAAGCAGCCAATCAGAGGCCGGGGAGAGAAAACACAGGGAAATATACTATATGGCCAAAAGTATGTGGACGCCCCAATGACATGATTAAGTCCAATTAAAGAAATGATTGAATGAATACTAAGACACCCACACCGCATTTATATACAATTTGTTTTCAAGTCCAAAGATGCTGAAAACAAACCCAAATCATTTTCATAAATACATATTTTTTATAACTAAACTAACGAGATTCATGAATTAATCAAATACCTTGACTCTCGACATTCTGGAGGGATCAAGTTAAACATTACTAATTAATTGTTGTCGCTTTTGTAAACATCACTCGACCGGGAGGAATCTCTCCCGCTTGCATTCGCTTTAATGCTCCAAGTGTTATTCTTTAATATTTAATTGCTTGGTTCATCATCGATCTGATATCTGTGCTTTTAATCTCTTAAATACGTGTTTGCTTCTAAATGTGTGGCATCAGTTTGTTTGGTCTCCTCCCGGTTCAGCGAGACGACGCCCCGGTGCACGGGCGACCTCACCGATCAACGCTCGTAAATCACCGCAGCAGAGATTCACGCCCGTGGCTCAATGTTCAGGTTGGTGTCCACATACTTTCGGCCATTTGCATGTAACTGCGAAAGAGCGGCAGCGACAGAGAAAGACTGCAGACGAGCGAGAGCGATGGAGGGAGAGAGAGAAGGCAGGAGCGTGAACTGACAGGCAGAGAGCTGAATAAATGAAGAAGGTGAGATTGGGTGGGTTCAGACGGAGGGAGAGAAATTGAAAGTGAAGTGAGCGGCACAGCGACGGAGATTGAGAGGGTGAGAGAGAGAGAGAGAGAGAGAGAGAGAGAGAGAGAGAGAGAGAGAGAGAGAGAGAGAGATGGGGAGAATACACAATGAGAAGAAGAGAGGACTCATCTAACTGCTCCTTTTATTCCTCCTTTCCTACGTCCTTTGCCCCCTTTCCTTCTCCTCCCTTTCCTCCCTCCATTTATCAAGTCACTGCATCTATCTGGCAAACGACAGGCGACACACACACACACACACACACACACACACACACACACACACACACACACACACACAGCTGAAGTCAGTTTCCAATGCCTGGAATCAGCTGCAGAGGTGAGTCAAGGTCACAGAGGGTCGATTTCAGAGTCATTTTCTACTCGAGACAGATCAGTGGAAAACGTCTCTAACTGGAAAATGTCACAATGTTCGTTTCTCACTGGAAACAAATGGAAATGGATGAAAACATTTCGACACTGAGCTTTTAAAAACTTGTACGAACAGATGAATAACTCAAACACTCCAGCTCCAACTTCACCCTGTTGATTCCAAACTGAATCCACTTGATCTCAGACACACACATTGGTGGTAGTTGCAAAAGGTTTCATGGAAATCTGTTGTGTAGTTTTCGCGTGTCCTGCCAAACACACAAGTGGTGTCGTTTGAACTAAGATAACAATGTTCCCTACACACATTGGTGGTAGTTGCAAAAGGTTTCATGGAAATCTGTTGTGTAGTTTTCGCGTAGTCCTGCTGGCAAACACACAAGTGGTGTCGTTTGAACTAAGATAACAACACACACACACAACACACACACACACAAACACACTTTCTCTCGTGAGAGTTTGATGGTTTTTAGTTTATTTCCTGTGTCTCTTCGACTTCGCACCTCTGGAACTGGGACGTTCATGCAACATAAAGACATAAATACAACACGTACAATATATAGAACACAGCTGTTCTCTCTTCTGATCCATGTGAAGCTGCAGCTATCGTAAATTCAATCTGCTCCTTCCTCGCTCCTCCTTCTCCTGCTCTTCACCTCCTCCTCCTCCTCTTCCTCACTGCTGCACCTCACAGCTTTACAGTTTTTTAAATATCAGATTTCTCACGAGACGTCACGTCCGCAGATCCCTCGTTAGTCGTCTGGTTCTCAAGACAGCAGTTGTTGTCAAGGATCAATAATTAAGGTAGTGGCCTGTTTCCAGTAGTGATAATCACGTAGAATTGATTATTTATTTAGATCGTTATCTCTTTACAAGTATGTTCCTCTGTGTTTAAAGATAAATAACTCTCTGACCCAAGAATTTAAACATGTGTCAACTCGCGCATCGTCGAGCCTTTTCCTCCAACACACTCGTACAGTAGCTTGTTTTGCGATCGCCACTTCCTACGCTCGCCTCCTCTCTTTCATTGGCTCTACTCGGACAGTACTGACACAATCATCCCCATTTTCAATCCCAGACTATATCTCTCCTCCGATTCTCGGTGTGGACGAGTCAGGGTTAAATCAGCCCAAATTCCTGCAGCTTAAAGTGGCCTCCTCTTCATCTTCCTCACCCACATTAGGTAAAGTCCTGTTTAACCAGGTGAGTTCAGCAGCTTTTCCTTTCTGCACCAGTGACGTCGTGAGTACAACCTCACATATCTAAATCAAGCCACGTCAGCCTCTCACACAAACACAGATTTCTGCATTTATTTCTCCCTGACGGCATCGAACATGAGGGAATTAAGATTCCAGCAGAGTGACGTCCCCTTTGTTTTCCTCCAGTGAGACGAGACTCGGCTCTGTGGCTTCACCGGGACCATTATTTGTGCCGTTCTGCAGAAAGCTGTCGCAGCAGCGAACGCCTGCGCAGTGAGACGGAGGAAACGTGTCTTCACAGCTCATCTCCTCTCTCCAGAAGAAACATTTGAGGAATTTCATTATTCTTCACTGCAAATAACATCATTTACAGGGGAGGTATTATAGTTAAGGACTAGTTTTCATTTCACACATGCACAAAACACCGGGAGGTTTTAATAACTCTACTAACACAGAGCAGGTTGGATTTATGATCTATACCGCAGCCAGCCTCCAGGGGGCGATCGAGACGATTTGGATTCACTTTGTAAAAGCTTCGTGGATTCATCTGGAGATGTCTCACTCCCCACAGACGTCTGAGTTTAATGTTCCCTGGAGATTGAGAAACATATTTCCGCAGTGAAATCAGCTGGGATTCCCTTCGATAAACCCTCAGTAATCCAGGTTCATCCCCCCCGGGCCTCCCACAAAGATCGCGTTTAGCCTTTTTCCTACATTTACTCTTACGTAACGGGAGGCCGGGCCCACGCGGGTGAGGCGGGTGAGGCGGGTGAGGAGCAGCGAGAGAGCAAAGCTGTTCCCTTTCCTGCTGATTTGCCGTTTTGCCAGACATTTTTCAGAACATCTCGTTAAGTCGACGGCATCGATTCCACACGAGCGGATCCGTGTTGTCAGCCGTCACTGTGAATAACGGGGACGTTCGCTCTCCCGCTCTCCGATTCCGTCTCATGCTGACAGCTCGTTTTATCGCACATCCCCGTCTTCTGTCTCTGAACCACTTTGTCTTCCTTTTCTTTTCACCACTTCAGCCTCTTGTACTTTCGTCTTATCACCGTCGCAGAGGAGCCAGACAAGGTGAGAAAACCTCACGTTCCCGCTCTTTCTTTCTCCGTCTCTCGCCCGAGCACAAGCTCCCTCCTCGAGTTCAGTTCTCACGCAGAGTTCATGCGAGGATGGCGAGAAATCCGTCTTTATTTCTCTTTTCGCTGTCAAAAGTCTCACGCGAGCAACCACAATATTTACTGTTCTCTTATCTCCATCTTGTAGCCGCGGCCCGACCTTGAACCAACACACAACAACCAGGTCAAACTAACACACAATAAGCTCAGACAAAGAGGTCTCACTCCTTCTTTTCTCCTTCTTTTCTCCAGCTTTATTTACCTCCGTCATGATTTGTTCCAACAGGTATTTGCTCTTCAAAGAGTCGATAAAAGAAAATGATTTATCCCGATCGTCCGGTTCAGACAAATGAAAGCGAGGCTGTTTTTCTGTGGTTGTTCTTTGTTTCGCACACGTCGAAAACAAGGTGTAAGAACTTGTTTAACTCACGTTATCTTTCAAAAGGGAGCTTGCAAACAATCGTGGTGCAGGAGAACACAGGGAGTCTCCCCGGTAAATCAAACACTGACTCATGTTGCCTGTTTCAAGGTTCTGGAAACCTGCAGTTATTCAAGAGGAAAGTGAAAGTAGACCTCATGCTGGGGCGGGGAAGTACAAGAAGCCTTTCATCTTTCTTCTTTCACGGTGTTCAAAAAGTTGCCTGAGGAAACGTGTTCGACAGAGAGAAAGGTAAGTCTGATAACTTCATCCTCCAGGAATCCTCCAGCAAGACGGACGTGGTCCAGCCAACGTTGGTTAATCCACATTTGAGTTTTTCCACTTTCATTTTAATTGAATCGTTAGTGAGGATGAGATAATTTACTTGTTCCAGCCTCGTTTGAGATTTGAGTCCAGGTCCCAGCAGCGTCCTGCAGAACTGCTGCTGCAGGAAACATGTTGTTGTGCGTCGGAATAATCGAGTGAGAAAATGAACGTCATCGCAAGTCGGAAAAACTCTAAAAGTGCAAACATTTTGGTGCCCGAGTTGCTGACGTCATCAATTATAAACAAAATCGAAAATTAAATTCAAACAAATGAAAACAACCTTGAGCCAGAATGATGACGATCCAAAACACATAGAAAATATCCTGAAACCTGCAACTCGTCAAATTTCCACAATGATTCAGGTAATTCAGGCAATTTTCCTTAATTGCTGTAACAAGTGAACTTCAGTCGACCCAGTTAAAAAGTGAAACTCGTAAACAAGTTTACACCTAAAACTGTAAAACATAGACGGAGCCATAAAACATGTGTTATCACAGAGGAGACGATTATCACAGCTCAAAGTCTGTAACAGGATCTGGAAAAGTTCAAACTACACAAGACTCAGTGAAATATGATGCATTCAAGAACACACACACACACACACACACACACACACACACACACATACACACACACACACACACACACATAGAGACACATGTGTTGTTACTGTACCTTACAATAGAATCACGTTGCAGGTTCACACTAAAGTTTGTTTGGTGTCGACTGAAACGAGTCGACTCTGAGTCCGGTCGCGTCCGAGGGAGGGAGTGAACAGAGCGAGAGAGAGAGAGAGAGGAGGGAGCGAGGGTGGAGAGAGAGGAGAGAGGGAGAGAGGAGAGAGAGGGAGAGAGAGAGAGAGGGAGAGAGAGGGAGGGGAGAGAGAAGAGAGAAAGAGAGAGAAAGAAACTGAGGAGGACAAACACAGCAAGTCCACAAAGGATGAAAGAAACGAGCTGAGGGAGGAAGAGGAGATGAAACAGAAAATGAAGAGGAGACGAGGAGAGGGTGGCAAGCACTGACACACACACACACACACTCACACACACACTCACACACACACACACACACACACACACACACTAATTCTGACCACTCCAACAGAGCAGACATCTGGCCCAGGATGGATTATGGGTAATTAACTACTCTTTAATGATTCCTGCTGAGCGAGGACTTTGACAGGACGAACAGATTACACTGTAATACACAAAAAAGTGTGTGTGTGTCTGTGTGTGTGTGTGTGCATGTGTGTGTGTGTGTGTGAGACTTTATCCTTGCAAATGTTTTAGCTTAAATAAACCAAATGTGAATGTGAAAACAAAGAAGAGCAGTCATGTGAGCGATGGACAGCTGTGCACATCTGTGTGTGTGTGTGTGTGTGTGTGTGTGTGTGTGTGTGTGTGTGTGTGTGTGTGTGTGTGTGTGTGTGTGTGTGTGTGTGTGTGCAACTACTGTCACCTGCAGTCCTAAACCTGGATTAATCCTCCATATGAGCACGTTTGCATTAGCACACGTATATGTGGTAGGGGGGGGGTGCTGTTATTCTGCTAATCCCCCCCCTGCAGAACCAGATTACTGTTGGGAGTTTGATAAGAAACTGTGTGAGGCATTAAAATGTATGAGCGGTTGGAACGAGACAAATGCAAAAGACAACACGTCTTTTTCACTGTGGGATTATGTCACATGGGAATAAGACAATGGGACGAATGAATTCCAGTAGATTAAAAACAGTTGTTCTCCATGTGCATGCACGGGATTTCTCCCAGTAGTAAAGTTTCCAACCAAAGTTAGTTCGACTGTCCAACGTCCAACTATCGTTCCTCTTGTCCGACGTCCGCTGGGATTAGTAATTTCCATTTGTCGACTTGCGGTACGTCAGCGCTGCTGGCTCATGAAGCTGAAGTGCAGCTGCAGCTCTTCTTGGACGACCCATAAAACGATGAGACTGATGCTCCGTGACAACACGTGTGATTGATATCAGAGACGATGTAGGGACTGAACAGCTGTGCACCACTGAACCCACAGCATTCCCAGGCTCGTCCATTTGTTCAGCTCCACTCTGTGCTGTTGTTCCAAACGAGGAACAACAGCACAGGACTCGACCGTCTTGAAGTCGAGTTCACGCATGTTTTGAAGTTTTGAATCTGCAGCAAAGTTACGGCCTCGCAGTTTGAGCTTTAGCAAACAAAAGTGTCTTTTGAAGAAATCGGGAATTAAAGCCCTAAATTATTACCAGGAGCAACAAAAAAAAATCTGAGGGAGCGGAGTTACGTAAAAGGATTTCTGGCTCAGAACCCCAATCTGGTTACATAACTCTGGTTTGGGACAGTTAGTGTGGTCATGGTGTGTGCGTGTGTGCGTGTGTGTGTGTGTGTGTGTGTGTGTGTGTGTGTGTGGACCACATGGGGTGGGGGACATTTTGGGTTTAACTCCTTATCTGCGTCTTTCTCCACTTTTCTATCACTCGTCTCTTTCCTTCCTCTCCTGTCTTCCTCATTTCATTTCCCACATCCTGAGTTTCTTTTTTAATACTTTTCTTTCTTCCTGCGACTCCCAGAGGAGAATTTCTTCATTCGTCCGTCATTTACATCAGGCAGAGAAAGTCGGGATGGGACAGATTGATGAAAAGACCAGCAGGGAGAGAAAACCTGTGGCAGGTTGGGGAATAAAGATATGAGGATGATGCACAAAACTAAAAACTGAAAGAATAACATTTTTTCCCCGCCTGGAGCTGTGACACACGCTGACGGCAACTGATGCAACAACAGCAGAGTACGACTCAACACAGTGAGACACTTCACTTCACTGTGTTACACACGATTCAGGCTGACACGGTTTAAAGGAAACACACACAGACGCTTTAAATCAGAGAATAAAGATGGATACGTCCGTCTCTAAGAGCAAACCTGTGGTTTTGCACATTAATGTCTATAAAGAAGGTAAAAATGAATATGATCTGATCGATGTGAAGCTGTAAGGACATTTAGTTGTTCTCTACTGTGGGAAACACTCACATGTTATAGGTGAACACAAACGGAGCAGTCAGAGCAGTGAGAGTTTCTCTGCAGATTGAGGTCAGTCGGAGCAAACAGATCTCTGATACAGACGGTTATGCAACAGGAGATTTCCCGTTTTCTACACATGTCCTCCTGCTCCAGCTCGAAGCCAGACGGTCCAGATTGTTTCCAATACGCGTGAAAACACCGAGAGCCAGACGCTCACATTTCAATCTGCATTTTAAAAAAACGCCGACTTCAGCCGCTGCTGTTCGGCTGAATTCAGCTTGTTGTGTTTTCTGAAATACGACTGAAGGTGCCTGGGTTAAGAAACAAACAGGCTGCGGAACAACAACAACACAAACTCACAGTGAACAACGTGAGAAATGATTCACAACACACACACACACACACACACACACACACACCACAGGTCCTCGTCAGTTCAACACAAACAAATCTGCTTTTCAATTATTGTGCGATGTTTGTTTTTCTTTGGAAACTGCAGAAGAATTGTGTGTAAACTGTGTAGTTGTTTGTCCTTTTGTTCGTGTTGTGTGAATATTTGTTTCTTTCGTGTGTGTTTGTCTATTTAGTTTTGTTGTGTGTGTTTGCTACACTTTGTCTTTTTAGTAGTGTTTTGTGTATTTTCTCTTTTGTGTTGAACTCTCTCAGCCACCATAGTTTTTATTATAGTTTGACCCTCATGTAGCCTCTACATGTACAACAACACACACAGAGAATATACAACAAACCCACACATACACACACACACACAGACAAACACGTTCCTCCTCTGGCTCCACATTGTTGTGCAGAGGGAGAACGAGGTTCACCCGGTGTTTAGGTATTTAGTTCTGCTCTATTATGCTCTTTAATTTCATTTGCCTCCTGCAGACTGTCTCCGTTGTCCCTTAATCAAATAATAATCACTGCTGTTGGTTGGTGGTTAATCATTCCGCTCCCCTCAAAGCCAGGGAACAATGCAAACATACAGTTATGATTCTTCGTCTGTGGTTCGGTACCAAGTCGCTTCTGTTTATCTGAAGGATTTTGTTGGAAAATGAGCTGAGCAGCGTTTGTTGACAGAGGTTTGTTCGTCCCTCCTCACGAGCTGTTTGGTCGGTGAAATGAAAACACTCTTATCCCACAGAGGAGCTGGAGGATGAAGTTCAGGGGGGGGGATTTTCAATTGTCCAGAAATCTCTCTCGTGGTTTCTTTAAGTTACAGCACGAAGAGATAATTCTAGGGGTAAAAACCCTTTGAGGCATTGGAATAGCAAACTTTTCACAAAGGATCTGAAGCTCGTTCTGAAGGAAACCTCAAGCTGTTGGCTGCAGTTGTTGGTAGAATCAAGTTCTGGTTTAAACATTTTTTTAAAGGTTTTGATTCCCAAACATAAACGATGTTACCATCCGTGGCATGGTTGTTAAGCAATACATCCACTAGAGGGCAGCGCAAAGTTGAGAGCTTCCGAGAACAATAAACATGGCGACGGTGGAGAAGGTTGCCCCCCCTCAGGGTTTCAGGTGGTACTGCTCTGTTTCGTAAGCTTTCAGAAGACAAACACAAATACGGACCAAGAATCTAAAGTTGAGCATAAATCAGCTTTAAAGAGCTTTTGGACTATTGGCGTGTTTCTGTTTCTGTGGCTCTCAAACGGATCTGAACATTAGTTCGGCTCCAGTGTGTGAACGTCCCGCTGCAAAACCTAATCCTGCCGTCACAAGAAGATCACAGAGACAGAACTTGTGCTTTCACCAGCTACACTTCAGGTCACATCATTTGATAAGTGCACATAATCCCTCTGAGCACAGCCCGAACACATCCCTGTGACCAGCAGCAACAATAACACATGATGTCAACCAGCGTCTGGGACACACCGGTGGATGTCGAACCCGCAGGAACACACGAGAAGCGTGGGAAACTAAATCACACTTAACCTAATTTGTTCAAAAGCACTCAGCAGCGGTGAAGTAGGCGGACGAGGCTGCGAACAGACGACTGAGGCCAACTCGACAATGAAGCAAATATGTTGTATCTTAGCTTCTACCCTGAACATGAATGTGGCCTCACAGGCTCCTTGGGCAGGGGGAGCGTCCTCTGATCTGAGATCCGCTCTGCCAGAGCCGCTCGGCTCTCACACATTCCTCCAGACCGCAGAAAATCGGTTAATCCCTGGAGAGCAGATAACCTAATGGCGCTGGACACGCTGCGGTCAGACACCAGGGACAAGAAGTTCTCCGCTCAACTCTGGAACTAAAGCAAACAGGGACTTTCAAAACACTGGAGAACAGAATCACGCTCCAGTCCCAGCGCACATCACGGGTTTACCAGCACTTATCTTCTTTTAACGTTATTTCAAATGTGTTCTTCTGGTTGGATTAAGGTCTCAAGCTGCAGCAGCACATACACTTAGTGCTTCATGGGGCTCTGAACACTTTTACAACTTGGGATAATTAGTGATTGTTAACCTTTGGAAGTAAAGTTGTGGGGCTGCGGTGTGTTGGGGGGGGGTGGGTTCACAGAACGTAAACACTCCTACAAGTCTGGGAGTCATTTTCTGTCTCAATGGAGGTTTTGCATTGGGGGAATGAGTTTAGTCAGGGATGAAGTTTAATCCTTGGCTGTGAAATTGGGCCCAGATCTCTGTGGGAGGCAGCGACTCACTGATCGGACACGAACACACTGAAGCAGCAGAAAACCTTTCAGAGGGGAAACATAAAAGAGTTCACAATTTAACGTGAAGTAAAACCACAGGATATTTTTCCTTATTTTACCTTCGAAATAACAGATACATAAACGATCAAATTTCTCTCTCCACGCTCACATGTGGGCGACCAAAGCCTCCTCAAGCGTGATTGGTCAAACTGGACAGAAAACCCACAAGACTCCGCCTCCAAAATATTGTCCCTCACCGACAGATTCTTCAAATTCACATTTAGAGAGCGGACGATCACGAGTGAAACTGATTTCTCTCCGAATCTAATCCTGACTTGATCCAAACTGTCTCAAGTCCAGTGAATACACAACATGAGAAAATGAGAGATTTGAGTTAGAGAGACAGGTAGAGGACCCCCCTCCGCCACTCGTCCCTCCCTCACCCTCCTCCCCTCCCACGTACCTGAGGTGCAGTTCCACTCCACCGTCCTGCAGGAGAAACACAAACCAACACAAAACGCACTGCAGAGACAGATGGAGGGACAGGAGAGGGACAGTGAATGTCTCCGTCTTCAGATAGCAAATGGAGGGAAAAGGGCAGGAGGGGTGAGGACGAGTGTCGGGGGTGATGGATTCACTCTTTTTCTTCTGCATGGATAACTCATGCCAGACTGTTTCTACTCCCCGGAGGAATGAGGAGGTCTGAGGGTGGACGACTACCCTCCCTCTCTCTCTGTCTCTCTCTCTCTCAGTGTCCTCATCTTACTCCCATGTCTCTCTCTCGTCACTTTGCCTCATTTTCAAACCTTTAAAGGAGACGGAACATGTTTGTAACGTGTTTTTTTTGTTTGTGTAAAAGTTCTGCAAAGTGAAAAAGTCCTGAAGCTCCTGAAACGCCTCAGGAGCTCAAACCCAGAGTTTGTGACAGAGGCTGAAAAGAGGAGCTGCAGCTGCAGGTCTGAGCAAAGTGATGTTTCTCTGTTTTCTCTGCAGCAACACTTCATCTGTTTCTGTCGCTTCTCACACTTCCTTCTGTCTTTCTCACCTTCCTCTCCGTCTGTTTCGCTCTCACTCACACACAAATAGAAGAACTTCATGTTCTCAGATGTAATATCACTCTCTCCCCCCCCCCGTCCTCAAAACGTCTCACGTGTCCTTTTCCAAAAGACAAAGTTAGTATTTTACAGGTAAACTCTGGAGAGATTAAAACACATAAAGACAACAAATACTGGTTCAATTCATTTTCGATTCATTAAAACCGTTTGCAATAATCTGAGGATTGGAAAAACCAGATGTAATTTGTACTCTGTTAAATCGTGGGATTCCTCCCACGCCTGCAAAATAACCACTTCTTGAAATGTCATTGCCTTTTCTCTCTTTTTAATTTCCTCCCCGTCCCTCTGTCTCTGTCCTCTGGGTATTTCGGTCTCTCTCGACTTCTCACAGTCTCCAAACAAGGTCAAACAAATACCCCACCTGGTTTAATAAGATGAGAAACGCAGCGTCTCTCTCTGTCTGTCGCAGGAGTCGTCCCTGGACAATATTGTGAGCGGATTAAGGAGGTTGGAGGTGATCAAGGGCGGATGTTAGTGGAGAGGAAGAGGAGCAGAGGGAGGAGGAAGGGACTCACGGTGATAAATAATCCTCGGCTAACTCAAAGCTCTCCGTTATTGGACAAGAAGGGAGAAGCTGCTGCTTCATAAAAGGAAAAACATCCACAACTTCACACACGATTAAAGTTTGACAAAGGTTGAAAAGGGACAAATGAAGACGTAAATGAGACAGAGTCATAAATCCCACCTCCTCCATGTTAGCAGCTGGGACATGGACCAAACTAGAAAGTCAGATTACACGTCAGTTACTTGATTCTACTAAAAAAGGATGATGGGGTCTCTGGGATATTTCATTTCTGGATATCTTTAAGGTAAAGACAAAGTTGCATGTTGTTGCTTTAAGATATGAAACATGAAAACCGTTTCATATTCCATCCGTCGCCGAGTTTGTGATGCAACCGTCGATCGATTTGGTGCCTGACAGAAACAAGCCCTGCCCCCCCCCCCCTCTCTCCTGCAGACACTCCAGCCCAGAGAAAATGAGATGTGACACGTTTAAGCAGAAACAGATGAGCGTTAGAGGAGGACAGGGGAAAACGAGGGGAGGGACAGGAGAAGGTAACGGCAATTAAAGCAGCTCCTGTTCCGATGAGACCAGAGGAACGACAGAGCTGGAGACAGACGCGGAGACAGACGCGGAGACAGACGCGGAGACAGAGGTTTGTTTTCTCCTCACCAGAGGACGACAGGAGCTGACGGAGCGTGGAGGCGGAGGAAAGACAATCTCTCAGAGAAATGAACTAACAACAGACTTTACATTTGACAAATGTGCCTTCTGAATATCTGAATATCTGAATTTACGAAAACTACGCATCCACGCTGGAGAACAACTGAGGCAGGATCTTCCTCTTTCTGTTCCTCGCTCTCGAAACCACAGCTCCCTCCCTCATCATTATCCCCCTGTAAACACTTTCTCTGCCTGGAGGACACACACACACACACACACACACACACACACACACACACACACACACACACACACACACACACACACACACACACACACACACACACACACACACACACACACACACACACATGCATCCTGTAAGGAAACTACATATAAACACACACACGCTGCCCAGGAAACTGTCACAGACTCACACACACACACATTACAGGCATATACACACTTTAAGACGCAAGTTCGAAGTTGTGTCTATAAACACACACACAGACACACACACACACTCCTGGCTCAGTGTGTTATGGTCCTCTGAAGCTCCATCCCACAGCAGATAGTGAAGTAGAGAGTAATCCCTAGAAGGAGTGGAAAGAAGGAGGAGACCAGCGGCCTCTCTTCCGTCGTGTTTCCCTTCTTTCTCTCTCGTTCGACCTTTGACCTTTGACCTTTGACCTCCCAAATCGCACCAGTTAATCTGTGAGTCTCTGTGAACATTTGTACCGAATTTGAAGAAGTTTCCTCGAGGCGTTCTTGACATATCATGTTCACAAGCTGGACGGTTTGTGTGCAGCTGTTTATTGATACAGTCCCTCAATACGAACTGTTAATATGAATAATCTACAGCTCATAATAAAACACATAAACACATCAGTTGTGTCTTTTAAAAATCAAATCGATCAAAAATATTAAAGAATCATATAAAGCAATAAGGGAATTCAACCCACAACCCTTTCTGTGCCTTGCTGGATGTAGAGAGCATCCTCCTTTCTTTCTTTCTGAGACCAAAACACATTCAGACTCTGCTCAGCAGGCCCCAAAAATATGATTTTAAAATATGTATCTGCCTTCAAAGTGCAGAGCAGGGGGTGAGGAGAGAGAGGGGAAGAGAGACTGAGAGGGAAGGAGAGGAAGAAAGAAAGAAAGGAAGAGAGATGGAGAGACATGGGGAGGAGGAGGAGGAGAAGAAGAAGATTACAGTGATGGTGATGGAAACAAAATGTTCATCATATTCTAATTATCACACACACACACACACACACACACACACACACACACACACACACGAAAGGAAACTGTGGTGGCAGATTCACACAAATCACTGATCTCTACCGCCTCCTAGTGGCCACGACAAGAACTGAAACCTTGGCACAGTCACACTTGAACTGAAATTCATTTAATGGCAAAGATCATTTACTGTTTGATCTATTTTCTATATTTTTAATTCATTGGGTTGTAAAAGACAAATAAATGTGCATTTAAATGAAAAAAATGTGCCAAAAAATAAGGTATAAACTATAATTGTTGTAAATATATAAGATTTTTCTCCTGAATTCATCCGTCAGTGAATATTATTTTGCCGGGGAAACAGAAATCAAAGCTTCAGATGAGCCTCGAGCTCATTTCCTGGATTTAAAACCTAATTTCCTGAACTGATCTCAGCGCAGCCGCCACTGAAAACACACACACACCACAGTCGAGTGTTGAGTCTCCAGCAGCAGTTTCCTCACATCGAACCTACAACACTTCTAACAGGCGGTGAAATAAGAAAATAAACGTTTTAATACATCGAGACGAAAACACCTGAATGAACATTTATCCACAAACGAGGGAATAAAGTGTGAATACAAGAATTTGAAGATCTTGAACGACCTTGTGTGCCAGAACTCACAGTGAAAACAACCCTGCAGCATCAGACTGAGAAACAACAGACTCACACACACACACACACACACACACACACACACACACACACAGTAGGCAGCACTCCCCAAACCTGTCCCGCAAACCACAAGAATCTTACGCACAAACACACACACACTCGTTACACAATGACTCACTGTAAAAAGAAACTGTTTGGACATTTGAAGCATGAAGTGAATGTGATGTAACACAAACCGAAACAGGAACCAACGCATGCACACACACACACACACACACACACACACACACACACACACACACACACACACACACACACACAGCCTGGTGAACGACACATTCCACAACAGAGGTCATCGCACGTCGGTGAAATTCCTTTTCGTCACCAGTTCCTCCTCCCTCCTCCTCCCTCCTCCTCTTCCTCCTCTTCCTCCTCTTCCTCCTCTTTCTTTCTTCTTCCTCCTGTTTTTCCTCTTTTCACTTTCACCGTTCACATCTCTCTCTCTCTCCTTTTCTCCCAAACAGAGTGAAACAGTAGAATAAAGTTATTTCCTGTGAGTCTCAGTGAGACGCAGCCGCCGCCTGAGGGAGAGTGAGGCCGGTGGAATTAACTAAATCTGCTAAATCACAGAAAACCCGACTGAGGGAAGCACTTTAATTCACTGAGCAACTCACTGAGGACGCCGCCGCCACCGCCGCCGCCGCTGTATCTGGGCCAGAAGCCGCCTGCAGGCTGGAGACTGTCAGCCAGGCGTCCTTGAGCAAGGCATTCAGACTCATACTTCACCCAGTATTTGCATTTCGCTAATAAAAACCATTAGCGTTCGCTGTGAATTTGTATTTAAGATTTAGATTCATGCACATTTCCAACTGTGGCCAGGTTTCACACATAACGTTTCCTCTCACACATTTAATCCATTTCACAGAATCTATCCCGGTGAAGTTGTGCGTGTCCAAACCACAACCACACATCACAAACCACCAGGACAACAATAAGACGCACAACTCACACTGACAACAGCAACAATAATAAGAGCAGCAGATGTTTGATAGAATAATGATTGGAACCAGTGATTGTGTGTTGTTGTGTTGTGGTTTGGATAATGTGTCCACAGAGATTTGTTCCCAGTTTGAATTTAACGTGCATATATGACACACATGTGTTTATCTTGAGTTTTCAGTGTCACTCGTCAAACAGATCGTGACCTTACTTTCTTTTACTGTTTCACTGGGATGATGTTGGAGCTTTTACAGGGAAAATGCAGATTGTGTTTTTAAAGCAGAAACAACCAAATGTATAATTTATTTGTCACGTCCATCAGAGCTGTGTAATAACAAGTTCTATTCATCTCGGCTGAGTCCACATGTCCCCGAAGGTTTGGGATCTTGAAACTTCCAGATTTCACGACTCTCCTGACGTCGACTTTAGAAACTTTTGGAGTTTAAAGACACAGAAACATCTGCGAAGCCTCAAATGTCTGATGCATCTTCATCTGCCTGCTGCTTTGTATCTGACTCACTTTTCAAAATAAAAGCTTTCAACACAACTGAGCACGTGTGACAGTCGTAGTCACACAAGTGAATGAGTGAATTTGAAGTCACAGCGTTCAGACTGGTTTCATAGTCGTCGTAGTGTCGCCGCCACAAGCACCAGAAGTGACGTCAGGCATAAAGTCGAGGAGCCGGCCGCACGCGCTCATTCAACAGGGACGACTGGTTGAATTCTTGGAAGGAGATTTCACTTGCCAAGTCTGGAAGAACACGACGGATCGCTTCGTTAAAGCCAACGACGGGAATCCTGTGAACCCAGAGTGAAACCAAACACAACACAGAGAGACCCCAAAACTATTTCAACGTGCGATGCAATATTTGTCTGTATTTACTATTGTTGCTGCGTCTTAATGCACAAAGTATGTTCTTCATACGCCCACTAGTGGTTTGGAGAATATTGCAACGCGTTGTCTGTGAAGTCTCGAGACGGGAGACGGTGAAGAACGACAACCGTTCAGCTGCAAACAGACAAACACACA
>NC_061505.1:2218634-2313634 GCF_022539355.2 Hippoglossus stenolepis | reverse complement strand
AGTGAGAGAGAGAGAGAGAGAGAGAGAGAGACGATAGGGAGTAAAAGCTGTTTCTTTTCTCATCAAACCGTTAGATTGTCATAACTTTGGAAGGAAATGAGTCGAAAGAAAGTGACAGGCGATCCCGACCGTCGACCGCCTGCAGCACAGGCACAAAGCGTAACGCACTGAACTCTGGACGTTCTACGTGAAATCGTAAAATGTTTGACATCTTTCCAAACTTTTTCCAACCAGCTCCCTCGTAAAAATCTCTGGAAAATGAGGAGTCGCACACGTAGAAGACGCAGACGAAGACGTCAACTTAGAAAGACGACGACATTCGAGACATTCGGTGATAAGGGCCGACGCTGGTGACCTTCGCCTGAACGTTCCCCACATGTTCCTGTCGTTGCTAACGAGTCTGACCCGGACAATCTCCTGCTGCTTCTTCACATGTGCCTGAAAAACTCATATCACCAATTCCACTAAACCTCAAAAGAGAGAGAGAGACTTACGTTGGGATGTTTGTTCAGCAATACAGCCACTAGAGGGCAGCGCGGAGAGCGTTTTCTGACAACAACAAACATGGCGACGGTGGAGAAGGCAAAAGTCTCTCGTCAAAAAGTTACACCCTCCGTTGCATCCGTATCCGTAAGCTTTCAGAAGAAATGGCTCCATTTCCGTATCTAACGTTGCACATAAATGAGGCTTTAGGGCAAATACCTGCTGCGATATCAACGACTGGGATTTGTCCAAAGGAGAAAAGTGTTTTTAATTACATTTTTTATTCTGTCTGTTGATTCCGCGCAGATTTACGCTTTAAAACAAACTCACCATCTACGACTGTGACGGTCAAAACGAGCGGGAAACATTTTAGTTTCAGGAAACTTCAGCAAAATCAGCCTGTAAAATCTGTTGTGGGTCAACGGAAGAATGTGGTTTCTCACAGAACTGAGTTGGAAACAGGCACCAAAAGAAAAACACAAGACTCTGGTTCCTGTTCACATACTTGGGAACTGAAGCATGTGAATCTGAGCGGGCACGACAGAGCGAGAGCGGCAGGAAACGGAGCGAGTGAGAGCTGCAGAGGACAAATTCCTCCGGTCCAGGTCGTCCTGAGCGACGGCTTCCAGTCGACACACACTCGTGATATCGAGCTTTCCAACGCCCGCTTCCTGTATCGGTGTGACTCTTCCCCCCTCGGCCCCAGGAAGAGGAAACCAGCTCGGATCCCGCTCCTGTACAAACTCTGAACCGGGTGGAGAAGAAAGCCCCTCACGCAGGAGCTGGAACACGTGGTTCAACGCGACATTATGCAACTCGGACCGAGTTCGGCTTTTGTTGGCAGGTGGACGGGGGGGGATTGTCAGCGGCTGTTTCTGGAGGAGAAGCTCACGTCCTCGAGTGAGGGAGGAGAACCCAGGTTCTTCTCATCCTCACAAATCTGAGCCGCCCGAGACTCACTGAGTTTTAACCATCGCGGCGGGAAGTCGGTTTCAACTCGTCCAATCAGCTTCATTCAAATAACATCCAATTTCAGCTGGTGTGGAGGGATGGAGGGATGGATGGAGGGATGGATGGATGGATGGATGGATGGATGGATGGATGGATGGATGGATGGATGGATGGATGGAGGGATGGATGGATGGACAAAATAAAAACCACAACGTGACCACGAGGATCCACAGAACTACACAGACACGTGAAATTAATACAAAGACACGACACAAAACACAAAGAGACACAAAAGTACACAGGGACGATTATAATCCACACAAACCACGAGGAGACATGAAAATACAGAGACACAAAACAGATACACAAAAACGATTGTAAAGAGACACAAACAACAACAGAGGGATGCAAAACTACACAGAGACATTGCAATAAGACCAAAAATGACAAAAGGGGACAACAAAAGACACAAAACAGTTGTAGCTGCGCTGTCGTCGTGTGTTTCTTCCCATCATGTTAAATTGAGGGAAGACGTTAAACTCCTCTTCATCAACACACATGACAACGTGCATTGTGTTAATAAATGTGAGTCAGTGAAGATGAACTCGAGCGAAAGGAGGAAGAACCCAAACGTTTTTCTTTTGGGTGGAAAGTAGATCAATGTTTTCCATCCTCGCTGAGACAGTAGGAGGCGAGAAACACGGGGAGAGGCGGTGGAGCGAGGAAGATGAGGAGAGATGAAGGCTCAGGCCGGATCTATTGATTATTGAGCCGTGTGCTGCTGCTGCTGCTGCTGCTGCTGCTGCCCACATGTTAGAGATACACAGAGCCCACACACAACTCAGAGGACGAGGGAGAAATCAACACGTGTACAGTGATGAGTCTTTCACACACACATGCAGAAACACACACACGTGCAGAAACACACACATATGCAGAAACACACACACAGAAACACACACACACGCAGAAACACACACACAGGCCGACACAAGGGTGCGTTCGCTCTTAAAAAGTAAAGTAAACTCAACGCTGCTTTTTTGTTTTATGCTTCATCCTCGTCTCTCTCCAGCTCTACATCTGGTCTGTGTTTAGAGGGACTCTCTCTCTTATCATTCTGTACGTGCTCACACACACACACACTCTCACACACACTCTCACACTCACACACACACACACACACACACACACGTTGCCGACAGCCTTGTAAACTCACGGACGGCTTACTTTACTCATACGTGCTCACTCTTGAGTTGTAACGCAAACACAGAGCGAAACCGTGAGCGGCAAAGTTTGTGCAAAGTTTGCAATAGGGGGGAAAAAACAGGTTGGCGAGGAAAAATCTCCCATCATGCATCTGGGCTTCATGAGGGTGAAAGGTCGAGCTGAACCACAGTAGCTTCCCCTGCAGGTGACAGAGGAGCAGGGCGAGTGTTAAACTGAGGATCGATATTGATCTGCATTGTTCCGCAGGCTAACGTAACGTATCACAAGCTAATTTTAGATTATTGATTGTTATCGTGAGTCGTCGGAGTCGTTTCAAAGATCGAAACCATCAAGCTACCGTCAAACTGTTTCTCTGGGAAGTTAAGGGCCGGGAGCTGTTTGAGATAATGAGGGAAAAGTTTTTTAAAAAATGGTTTTAAAAGTTTTCATCTAATCTCAACATTTGAAATTGGTTTCGATCCACACTGAGTTTAGACCAGCAGGTTTGAGTTAGTTTCATAAACTGTTGGACGTAGACTCCGGGTCCAGAAAGTGATGCCAATGTGGAAATACCTGAAACCTGCATACTCTCACATGACCAGCAGAGGGCGACTTCCTATAGAATGTCTCAATCTCTAGTTTCAAGGTGAGAAGACAATCCCAAAAAATGTTGCACTGTATTTAACATGACGTCCAACTCTGACTGACTCCAGCGTTTCCTCATCATCAGTGTTGATGTGCACGAGTTTCCACGTCAAACTTTCCTCCAAGTGACACCAGCATCATCCTGAATCTGACCTGCTGTCACTCACAGTCGGAGCCAGGAGGCCACCAGAGGTCAAAGGAAGAGGAGACAGGTGGAGACTGGGACTGCTGCCTTCAGGGACATCCTGTAAACCTGCACACCCTCGACCTCAAGGCACAGAAAGTCACTGGAGCAAGAAGTGGTTTTAAATCCAGGTGTTTATGCACAATTCTCACTTTTCCCAGCAGAAATTATAATTTAGAATAATTTTCTGCACAATTCAAAGTAAATCCTGATGTTTCCTGCATCAACTGAAGCCTCACACACGCAAGCCATCCCATAATAAACTCCCTTATTAAGCTTGAGTTGGCCCGTGGCCCCCCAGTGGCCCCCCGGTGGCCCCAAGGTGCGTCCTGAACCAAAACCTCCAAACCAAACCACAAATCTCTGCAGAAACCAAGCAGCAATTTCAGCCCAAACTTTGACACCAGTCCCTCGACTCCACGGGGACAGAACCAGAACCTGCTCCAGCTCCGCTCCTGCGACCAGCACTGTGCGTAAAGTGGCCCCAGGTGAGTGTTCGATTCCCTCTTACCTCTCGGCGGAGGCTTGCTGAGCAGCTCCGCGACGCTCCTCTGCAGCCGGACCAGCCTGCCCTCCAGCGCGCCGGACCGGTGGCACACGGACACCAGCTCCCCCTCCAGCTCCTCCAGGATGCTCACCGAGTGCCGGGACAGGTCGGACAGCTGCCGCAGCACCGAGCACAGGGAGAAGCCGACCACGTCCGCCAGGTCCCCGAAAACCTCCGGCGGCTGCCGCGGACGCGCCTCCCGCAGCCGCAGCCCTCCGCGGCCGGGCTTGCACACATCTTTGGGAAGTGTCGTCCTCTTGCAGAAAGGCATCGTCCCCCCACCCCACCCACCCCAGACAGAAACACAAGGTAACAAACTGAGTGTGGAGGAGCCAAGTTAGACCCCGGAGCTGCCGCTGCCTCCGCCGGGCGCACGGACGCAGGCCACGGATCCTGCGGGAGGAGAAACTCGGCTCCGCTGGGAGACGCTCGGTGCGAGTTGCGCGTCGTGCGCCCTCATTGTTTTTGAGCTTTTCTGTGTTTTCTGCGCGGAGGAGAGACTCAGCTGCTGCGGTCACACCGACCACACTCACACACTGAGGTCCGGTTCCAACTCTTCACAATCAAAGTCTGTGTTTACAGCCTTCAGTGAACTACCTGTGTCACTGAGGATTAGAGTTCCTCTGATAAACACTGACACAGCCAATAAACTTAGAGACAATACAGAGAAACTTTACCAGATTCTAAACGCAGCTGCACTTAAAATACATTTAAAGGCTTTATTTTATATGTTTATTTGTATAAACATACATATGTTAAGATGTTTATACTTAAAACAGATTTAAACTGACTTCTTTGACTTTATAAGTTAAGATTTGGGCTTTATTCTATATGTATATTCTATGTTTTTCTTTTATCAAATTATACATTAATACTATATGTTTATGTTTTCTAGCTAAATTCATAACATCCACATCAGCCATATAATGTCTCCCCCATCATGTGTCAGGTCCTGACTCACATTATATCTGTTCTTTTACTTTTATTTCATTTTGGTGTATTTGTGTTTTTCAGAACTGTCCTCACAGCCCCCTCATAACTTATTGTGCTTTTATTTTGAAGCTCCAAAGACCAAACTTACACCTAGTTCTCCTCCAGCTTGACGCAGTGCAACAGTCTGGTGTTTCCCCGAGAAGAGGAGGAAACCTGTCTGGAGGAAGAGGAGAAGAAGAAGAAGAAGAGGAAGAGGAAGGATGCTGATGAACTGTCCATAATGGACACGACAGGTGAGACAACACGGAGACATTGAGGAGACATCACAGGGCTGAAACAGATGTTATGTCAGAACCTAGAAATAATTAACGATAAATAAAAGTAAATCAAATTAAATACTTTCCTGATTAGGGATGTTGAAGCTGGTTAAAGAAACAGAAACATTACATTACATGACATACATTTAACTTAAGTACGAGTTCAAATGAATAGAGACAAATTTACTCAAGAGTAAAACTTCTACTTGAGTAAAAGTAAGTAAGTACTTGCTTTTAAATATACTTAAAGTAATGAAAGTTAAAGTACTTGGTAAGCAAATTAAAAGTTAATCTACCGAGGTGCCGTAATGAAGTAAATGTTCTTTGTTACATCAAAAATCAATGATAAATCATCAATGAACTGAACCAACAACTCGTTTCTCTGCTGAATCCACGACTGAAGTAAATCACCGACTTGACCCCAACGTTTCCCTCCAGTCGTTATTTCCACGTGACACCGGTTTCCCACGAGCGTGACCCGAGGTCAGAGCGACCCCAGCAGCCGTCAGAGCGGATTACTCATCAGCTTCATTACATAACCGCAGTCACAAGATCCTCATTAGATTTCACTCGGAGGAACTGGAGTCACTTTCTGCTTTTCCTGCTTTTCCTCCTGGTCCCTGAACACGTCCCCGGTCCAAGCCAAATCTCTGGTGAACCGACATGACCAGCGTCTCCCTGTGTTTTCTTTCCTCCCCACAAAGTGACAGCAAGTGCACAGTGAGGAGAAGTGTCCCACCGCAGAGGTTCCTCCTCCAGGAGGCTCTCAGGGGACAGGACGTGGCCCCTGGGCTCCGAGGACCAGGGCGGAGGAGACGCTCTGTGCTCCCTCTCATGGGAGATGACCCACAAATTCAAATTTTAATCAAAAAATGACATGTGAAGGATCCAATACTAATTTTGAATGATTTAACATTTGTTTTAAAATCTCTCTCCTCTCTGTTTTAAGCTGTTTTCAAACCTAAGCTGTGAAAATGTTGTCAATCGTCAACATGCCACATTTTCTCTCCTCTGACTGTTTTCATCTGAATAATTAGAAGAGTCCCGACAAAGTTAAACAATTTCCAACGTTTAATGAGAACAAGACAAATATTGAGGAGAATTCTCGGGAGAAATAAACAATTCTATGTTGCAATCTTGTGCGTTTTTCATCCTCCACCCCCACAACAAGGGAATTAACATTTAATATGTATATGGTATCGAGGATTTAACGTCGAGGAGAGCGATCACTTTATCATCCGAGGGGTAAATCTTCACCGTGATTTAATTTGATTGAGCCTTTGAATCTCTCGACAAACTATGGTTCAGGCCTCTGCAACACTTTGCCTTCCAGGACCCTCCACTTTCTGCAGAACCCAGTGGAACTCCCCGTTCCTCCTCTCGAGGCTCGTGAACGTAACCCTCCTCCTTCTCCCCGAAACCAGCCCCAAAAACAGCACATCTGGTCCTCGGAGCGCCCCCGGGCCCCTTCAGCAGCCCCTCCCAGACGTGAACTTGGCTTACCTAAATGTTTTTGTTCATGCAGTCTGAGTCTGTCGTACGGAGAGGGGGTGGGGGTGGGGGGAGAGAGAGAGAGAGAGAGAGAGAGAGAGAGAGAGAGAGAGAGAGAGAGAGGGAGAGAGAGAGAGAGAGAGAGAGAGAGAGAGAGAAGGAGAGAGAGAGAGAGAGAGAGAGAGAGGGAGAGAGAGAGAGAGAGAGAGAGAGAGAGAGAGAGAGAGAGAGAGAGAGAGAGAGAGAGAGAGAGAGAGAGAGAGAGAGAGAAAGAGAGAGAGAGAGAGAGAGAGAGAGGGAGAGAGAGAGAGAGAGAGAGAGAGAGAGAGAGAGAGAGAGAGAAGGAATTTCAACATAAACGGCCTTTTATTGACACTATTGAATACATCAACATGATGTGGGGAGATTGTGTGTGTGTGTGTGTGTGAGAGAGGGTGTGCCGTGTGTGTGTGTGTGTGTGTGTGTGTGTGTGTGTGTGTGTGTGTGTGTGTGTGTGTGTGTGTGTGTGTAAGAAGAAGACATGTGAAAGAGGAGAAGAAGGAGGATGGGAGCGGCCACATTACATCATCCACACACTCACCACGGCCTCAACACTCATCATATCAGCATTGTTACTCCGCCCAATCAGTTGCCACGACAACCCCAGGTGTCAATTAATCAATCAACCAACCAGCTGGTCACATGGAATCGACCGATTGGTTTAAACCGGGCGTGGAAACCCACCGGGTTCTCCGACGGGCGACCTTGACTGTCGAGGAGCCGGTCGACCAACCAGCCGACAAGCAGTCAATCACATGGAAGCAATTGATTAGAAACAGCTGTCCCCCCTTCCTCCCCCTCGGATGACTGACTTCATTGTTTCAGCAGCTCACTCCACTTCCCTCGCCGAGTTCACCTCCATCACTTCGTCCACTTGGATTTGCTTCCTCGCTCCGTCTCGCCTTCGCTTCCTCGCTGTCGCTCTGCAGACGCCTCAGTCAGCTGATCTGGTTTGTCTCACACACCCAGTTCGGTTCGTGGTCTCGTCCACTGGGACTCACCCCGGGGATTAGATCCTTCAGTGATTCACAAGACTAGAATCACTTAAGCATCAATATATCCCATGATTCATTGCAAGCGCTCAGCTTAACAGCTAACGAGGACGAGGCCCCTGAGATACAGCTCTAATGAGGAGGAGCAGGGGGTGGAGCCTAAGACACTGCACGCCCACCTACACCTGCCACCTGCACCCATTGGACGGTCCTAGCTGTCAATCACACTGTGGTATTTACTAAATGAACATCAGCTGTATTGAAGAAGACTTGAAACTGGAGATTGAGACATTAAATCTTTAGGACAATGTTAGTGACGTTATAAATCAAGAGAGAAGAAGAGTAATTTTCTCATAGACCCAGTAGAGTCGCCCTCTGCTGGTCAGAGAGAGAATACAGGCTTCAGCCACTTCTGTATTGGCTTCACTTCTCTTCTACATCAGTCTATGATTCAACCACTTAAATGAAACACCAAATAAAGTGGTTAAGATGTTCAAAGTTGCTGTGACCTTTGACCTCTGCATGACTCCGGGCTGCAGCGTGAACACACGTGTTTGTGAAGGTAACACACGGTGAAATGAAAACACTTCAAGGTTTTGTGGTTTATTAACAAATCAAACGTGGCAGCGTAGTCCCCATTTTTTTATCGGCCTGGGACCAGTTCTTGTAAACAAATAAGTGAACACACACACACACACACACACACACAGTCTTTGAACAGTGGAAATATGAGACTCACCAGACGCATGCTTTGCTCCGGTCCTGCTCTGCATCCCCTTGTGAGCGGAGCAACAATCACATTTGATTCAGACACACACACACACAGACACACACACTGCACAGTCACACTGAGGCTTTGAAGTGCATTTGGCTCGTTGGTGAGAAAAGCAAAAGAAATGTGAGCTGCAGAAAACAAACGTGTTGAATTATCTTACAGAGGAGGCAGCGCACACAGAGAAACACAACAGGCCTTCGGTCTTTAGAAATCTAATATATTCATATTTATTATTATTATTATTCCTCCTGCATCAGTTGTGTGCACGTTGCAAGAAGCTTATCAGCAGGTGATAAGTCTGAAAACATCTCTGGAATAATCCTGAGTTAAACGTGTGGAGAAAGTCCAAACGTCTCCTTTGTCTTTTATGTTCACTAACACAGTCTTTCCTCTCCCATCCTGTTTGTGGTATAAACTGTTTATAAAAAAAGACATGGACTCCGGGTCCAGAATGTGAAGCCAATGCAGAAGTTCCTGAAACCTGTATTCTCTCAAATGACCAGCAGGGGGCGACGCCACAGGTTGTTTCTATAGAAGTCAATTAGAAAATGACTCTACTTCTCACTTTAAACGTCAGTAACATTTTCCTCAGGAGTTTATGTCTCAATCTCTAGTTTCAAGTCTTTTTTCAATACATCACGATGTTCATTTAGTAGATTATGATCCATTCAGAGTCAAATAGACCATAAAGCTCTGTATGCATTGGATACTGCGTGATTGACAGCTAGTACCGTCCAATGGGTGCAGCGTCCTTGAGCTCTCGGTCAGGCTCCACCCCCCCACTCCTCCAAATATGGATACTTCTGGTTCCAAAAAACAGAAATGCCGAACTTGAGGCTTCCAAACGGCAGCTCACAACGACCTTCAGTGTCCTTGAACAGCGCTGGTGAGTCGAGGGTCGAACTCAAGACGACCACAAACTGTATTTTACACATTTTTTAAAGCCTGAACTTTTCCCTCCTCGTTTTAAGAAGCTGCAGATTCACCGTCCTCGCTGCCACAGATGATGGATCACTGCACTGTTCAGTGTGTCAGAGAGCAGACGGTCATGGGAGCGAGCCGTGCCCCCTCCACACACACACACACACACAGACAGACACACAATCGTGCTGCGTGTGTGTGTTGTTGTAGCATGGGTCATGTGCTGCAGAGGCGTGGTTGGAAATGGAAGTCACGAGTTCTGGTCGTGTCGATCTCTTGCTCTTTTTATGTAAACGCACACAGTCACAGGAGAAGATGAAGGCCAGGAGAGGAGACAACACACACACACACACACACACACACAGACACACACTGAGGTGGCGAGTGCCAGGCCAGGTTTCCGCAGCGCAGAGCAGGCTGGATCTCAGCAGTCACCATATGGACTGGTACTGGAGTCGGAACACAGATGAAGGGATGCATGGATGGAGGGATAACGGGTGGATGAAAGGGAAGGATGGAGGGATGAAGGGAATCAGCACATGTAGGGAAAGGAGACGGGATGAAGGGAAAGCAGGCAGGAGAGAGAAAATTATAGAGTGGTGTGAGGAAGGATGGAGGATATTAAGAGAAAGAGGGAATATTTAAAAAAGAAGTGATTAGGTGGGAGAGGAAATATAAAAGCAATTTGAGAAAGATGGGAGGAATAACAAGGAAAGGGAGGAGGAGAGTGGAAAAAGGGAAAGACAACAGATGGATGGTGCATGGTGGGATGGAGGGAGGGAGGAGGGGCTGACTCCAGGAGAAGGATGGAGAGATGGTTGTTTTGAAGATAAAGCTGGTGACTGGTTTAGTTGCCATGGTAACGGCCACAGATCAAACAGACACTTCACCTAAAACAAAGAACTATTATCAAATTACAATAAGGAAACATTTTCATGTTCATCACACTTAATATAAAGTGTGAAACTATCCAAATATGACGTGTAAAAAACTAAATCCTTAAGGTTTAATACATTTTCTGCACGTTGTTTAATTTGCTTTAACGTTAGGACAGGATATAAAAACTTTATGAAAAGCATCAGAGGGGCGAAGCCTTTGTCACTGATGACTAGTGATTGGTTAACATGAATAAAATGTAGATGTCAGTTATTGATTGATGCATTACTTCAGTATGTGATGTCATACCAGCTATACAAGTTATTTTTGATCTATATATATTTTTTATACCAGTTTGAATTTGACCGACCAGCTACTGAATTTTTTCTTCTACAACTTAACATTCATCAGGTGAAAATACCATTTATTATAAACTGGTTAATTTAGGCGAACCAACTTTAACAGATTGAACTTTCTTTTAAATAACTAATCTCTAAAGAAAAAGTCCAGAGTAGAGCAGAGGTTTATCTGCTCTGTGAACTTCCACGTTACTCAGGAAATCCTTTAAACACTTTAAACTGTTTGAACCGATACTTGACAGAAAACTTTATTCCAGGAAGTAAACGACTGAGAAACCACAGGAGGAGATCTGGCTGTTTTGTAAATAACAGTTTATTTTGAAAACCAGGTGGTCTGTTCTGTGGCCATTTAGCTGCTGCCCTGCTTGGCGGCCAGCCTCTTGTCTCTCTCCTCGGCGATGGTCAGACGGATTCCCTTTCCTCTGGGCACGGACACCCACGGCTTGTTGCCCTGCAGGTGGAGATTAGATGGTTAATGTTCAATCAAGACTGGTCACGTGACGCAGACGGGTGAAAGACAAGGTTTGCTACGTCAGCGGAGAAACGTGCCGCTGACAGATCCTTATGTCAGACGGTACTATCAGAATCAAGTCTGTTTACTACACGTGTGGTAAAACATTAAAACAACTTGTTTCCATGAACCTGAAATGAGTTTACTTGTACCAAACTTCATTGTTTTAACTGACTTGCACAAAACTTGAGAAAAGCTTCAAGGGCGAAAGTTAACAAATTGTCTTTACGCTGAGCTCAGAACTTCTTAGAGGACAAATGGGTATTCTCATGACTGATCAACACCATGTGAAGTCATCCTTGCTCCAGACTGGTTTCCTACATGAAACTGGTTTGGTCCCAACAGAACAGTTTATAATCCTCACCTTGCCAATGACAAAGATGTTGGAGAGCCTGGTAGCGAAGCTGTTGCCCGTGCTGTCCTTGACGTGCACCACGTCGAAGGATCCGGGGTGACGCTCCCGGTTGGTGATCATACCGATACGCCCCAAATTGGCGCCACCAGTCACCATGCACAGGTTGGCTGCGGGGAGGATTACAGAAGAATAGATTAGAGACCATTTCCTCACACAAAGATACATCCAAGATGGACGACAGCGAGTTGAACGCACCAGTATCAAACTTGATGAACTCTGTGATCTTGCCGGACTCCAGGTCGATCTTGATGGTGTCGTTGACCTTGATGAGGGGGTCGGGGTAGCGGATGGTGCGAGCATCGTGGGTCACCAGGTGGGGGATTCCCTTGGTTCCAACCATGAGCTTCTTCACCTTGCACAGCTTGTACTGCAGAGCGAGGAGAGGGATGTGTAAACGTCTTAGAGAAACACTTTACAGAGTGAAACTGGCAGAACCTTAACACAACCAGCAGTTTGCAGTTCTTACCTTGGCCTCCTCGGCGGTGATGCGGTGGACGGTGAAACGTCCCTTCACATCGTAAATCAGACGGAAGTGCTCACCGGTCTTCTCGATGCTGATCACATCTGGAGAAACAAACGGGTCGACAGTCTCAGCATCAGCACCATGTTCTTCTAAGCACCAGCTACACAAATAGGACTAATACAGACGTCAGTTAAAGGTGAATGCAGTCAGCTTTGAGCCGTGTGGACAAAACCAGTAACACTGTCTGCAGCAGTATTTACCAACTTCAACTTACACTGTCTCTGTACGTCCATTTTTACAAGTCCACTCCAAATCATTGTCTTTTCTTTTACCAGCTACTAGTTTACAATGTTAAAATAACTTTACGACTTAGACCCGAGCATCATGTCACATCTTTCTCAAGACTTTGACCACCAGAGCAGAGAATACACTAAGTTAATGAACAACCAAAGTCCTTTTCAAGTTAATTTCATCCCAAAAATGTCTTGACACCCAACTTCGATAACATCTGCAGTGTAATGAAAATGCCAAAACACCAGCTCGATTAACTGAGTTTATACAAAACAGTCAAATGGTTTTATAGAATATATATAAGGATAAAATATCAATAGAGTTCTCCAGATTTAAGTGCATAAAAGACTTTTTATAGAACTGGTTTAGGAATCATCCTCACAACTCCTGTCCCACAGTATCAGTGTTTTCACCGTGTGTGTACTGTGTATAAATAGGACGCTCGTCCCGCTGTGAAGACTTCCCCTGGATTCGGAAATTAAAACGCCACACCTCCACGTGAGGCTGCTGGTGGAGGTGGAACTGACACTGGGACTGAGGTCATAACCACTCTGAGGGGCCTGAGGCCAGTTCTACTAAACTGGTCCATTCCCAGTACTGATTAGAGCTGGGTCAGACTAGTCCTCGTCTTTATAAACTAGCCTCTTGTAAACAGATAATCTCAAAGACAGGAAACGCACGATGGCCAATGAAACTCAGCTAACTCAACAACTTAATCTCATTGACACTTATAATATCCGTGTAGCAGCTGGAGCTCAGAACTTCTTAGAGGAATCCGTCATGTCATTGCTGATCAAAACCAGATATTCATCATTGCTCCTCCTCAGGTCCACTTAAGTCTACATCAGACCCGTTCAGCCAAACCCCCTAAGAAGCCTCCCGTGGTCCCACTCACCCATGAATCCAGCCGGGTAGGTGATGTCGGTGCGGACCTTGCCGTCGATCTTGATGAACCTCTGCATGCAGATCTTCTTCACCTCGTCCCCGGTCAGGGCGTACTTCAGACGGTTCCTCAGGAAGATGATGAGGGGCAGGCACTCCCTCAGCTTGTGGGGACCGGTGGAAGGACGCGGGGCCTGGGGAGGAAGAGATTACACTTTGAAACAAAGAGTCACAAGTCAATGAATCAAACTTAATAATAGATGGTGTCCCTTTTCCATTTAGGCTTCATCAAAACCACTAAGGTTAGTCTGAGGCATGTTTAAACCTCCATGTTATATTATTCATATCCAAAATCACTGTTAGACTTAAACTTCACTTTCATAGTTGCCTTTTTAACACATCTCCTGCAGAGATTAGAGAATTAGTGGATAAATTGACTTGAGATTTATAAAGTTAATCTGAGCATATGAAGTTATTCTGGTACAAAGAACGACACATTCTCAGGAGACTTAATCTAAGTTTTGTCCCGTGTGACAGGAATCTTCAAGTTGTGATTCTGATTATTCTTTTGAATTGATGAGCATTTATTTCATTTAACACAACATTAGGAACAAAATAACTTGATCACAGATCTAGTTTCTTGTGAGTCAAGTGTCAGAGCCTGGGTTTGAATCCCGGTCCATCTTTTAACACACTAAGTCAGAAGGTTTAACAATTGATATATAAACAAATTTCCCATTTTTGAAGTCGTGAAGCCCATCACGTCAGTTAACGTGTCTGAGCAACACGCTGCTGTTACACATGACACTGCAGCGGACACACACACACGTGACACGACACCATCTCTGTACACTGTCGGGCATCGAACCCACACACACAAACACACACTCAGTGATCACACATGTATCTCGGGCGGGTTGAGGCAGCTCCACTTACGAACACTCCGGTGAGCTTGTCCAGCATCCAGTGCTTCGGCGCCGCGACGCGCTTCAGGTGCTTCTTCGGTCCTCTTGCCTGGAGGAGAGACACACAACCCGGTGAACATCAGGGCAAAACAACCGGAGACAGTGAAACACACAACCGGGTAAAACACAAACATCCCCCGGTAAGAAAGTAGGTGCAAAGCTGGAAATGATAAAGAATCTAACGGACCTGTTAGCATGTGGGCTAACACCGGCTGCGGCCTAGCTTAGCTACATGTAGCAGAATTAGCATGTTAGGAATCAAACCTTTTTATTCACTATTAACACGTGTAGCTCCGCATGTTAAAGAAAAGTCGCGCACGTTTGCGCACAAAATAGCGACATTTCCCCCCCCCCATCCCATGCTCGGTTCATTCCAGCTAGCTAACCCCAGCTAGCCACATTCCGGCTAACGAGCCGTGAGTTTTTTCAAATGACGCACAAACATCGACCATCGCGACTTTCTGCGCTCGATACAAACACCGACGCTTTAATAACGTGTTGTATTTTTAACTCGGACGCGTGATTTCGCGGCGACACGGCGCCGAGGCGCGATGTTTCCCGATGAGCGGCCGGAGGAGTCGCGAGGCGGAGGCGCTCACCATGTTGGAGTCTGCGGGAAAAAGGACCGCGTCTCTTCCGGTGTGCGCGGATAAGGCCGAGGACGGCAGAGGGGGAGGGACACGGGGCACGAAAGTCGCAGCGTAAAAAGAAAAAACCGATCAGATTCGATTAATGTTGTTTGTTTTTTTTTAGCTTAAAGGGGAAATTATGAATGAATAAAGTTCTGCGTGGATTAAAGTGATGAAATGAACCATTCTTATCCAATGGGAGTTATGGTTGTTTACATTTTACACCCAGTGCAGTGTATAATGTGCAACTGAAACCTTATTGTACATATTAATATTTTTCTTACTTTTATGGGATGTACGCTTTATTGTAAATATTTATATTTTCCCATGTTTGTCCACATACAAAACATTGACTGTAAATAAAGATGGACGACGCATCACCAGCCAAAATATACAGCCTATGGTCCATGGTGTGGAACTAGAGGATCACAAACGTGTGGTTCATCATCTGTGGACCATGAATGTCTTTACAAAAGTTCACAGAATCTCTCTACTTAATAAAAGTCATATTTTCTTGACGGACATCTGACTCCCTTCACGTCTTCTCTGTGTTTCCGTCTCGTTCAGGAGACACCAGCGTGTCGGGCAGATCTCAGTCCTGTTCACACTTTACTCAGATGAAACTCCTCCTGTGAGTAAATCAGACCCACGAGTGTCTCTGAACTCTTCTCCCCCGAAGGGACGAATCCCAGAGCTCGGGACAAACCTAGAGTTTATTTATACCATGATTATAAAAATGCTCCCTTGTTGATTATTCACACATTTATCTCTGGTGACCCACTTTATTTTCTTATTTTCTCCCCTGGAAACATAAATCACCAGAGCACCGTGCACAAGTTCCTCAGTGAGAGTTTCCAGCAGCATCAACCCACTGACCCACATTTGTATTCAGGCCACTTTTACGTTTTGCACAAACTTGGAAGGACTTCACAACATGGCCTGTGGCCAGCGGGGAGTCGGGGATCCATCCACGGTTTCTCTCTCAGCTCAATTTCCTGACCCAGTTCTGACTGCGGCGCCGGACACACGATCCACAGCCCGGGAGGATTCAACACAGATTTGTGGAGTCGTTTTAATAAAAGGTGAGAGAATTAAGAGGCAACATAAAGCTACAGACTTTAGAGGAATGTCCCCCAGGAGAGAACATAACTCTGCCAAGGCCCAACAGTCCCTTTCAATTCAATCAAGCTGAAACACATCGCCCACACTCAGAGATATCAGTCCTCTAAAGAGTTTCATCAAGATTCATCTATTATTCCTTTGGAAATATGTGAAAATAAATAAATCAAAACCTGCAGTATTTTGTCGGCTCTGTATCCCAAAAATACACATTATTATGATACACAATCATGATTTATGAATCTTCTCTCTGTTGTGTGCAACTGTTGCTACAGCCACGTGAAATATTTGCCCTTTGTCATATATAAATCAATTTAACCAAGAAATTACTATATATTCAAATGCATTTTTACAAGGGTGGTTAAGACAACATGTCAGAGTAAAGTCATTTAAAACATTAATTTGTTCAGGATTGTTTCTGTTCTCTGTGTTGAATAAAGCTCTGTGCATTGAGTCATGTTAATCACCATCAACACTACGGCAGCAGTGTTGCAGTGAACTGTTGAGTTTATATCCAAGACTGATATTTGTTGTTTATATGTAATTCAGTTTCCAATCATAGATACATTGTGAACTTGAAAACAACAGTTTCAAAACGCAAATAATTAAAACAACAGAAATAACAAAGTAAGAATTTTCTCCATAAAATAACACACAAATCACAAATAAGCTCTTACAGGGAGAATCTAAAGAGGTTGTTGAGTAAGAACAGATCAATAAAATAAGATTCATCCTATTTTAATATATTGAAAATGCAAAGAAAAGATACAGGATGTGTTCAACTGGGTTTAATTATGTTCTTGGGTGAGTTCCAGTCATTCTACGTTGTGAACACTTACCATCACATACCAGCAGATGGAAGCACTGCATTAACTAACAGAGTGGGACATATCCACAGACTTTATCAGCCACAGACTTTTGCTGGTGATTATATTGTCTTATATTTTGTGTAAGGTGCATATATCTTTTGATAAATAAGTATGTGTTTCATAGGAAAACTAGAAAAATGACATTAAGAAGTGTAGCAGTCAGTAGAAACTGTTTAATGACGCATGTTGACTCCAGCTCAGATTTCAATTTCTTTATTTCTCCCCAATCTTCAGAGGCATAACAAAAATACAAGCATTTCTCAATATGATCTCAGTCATTTACATATTCATATGGATGTACAGTGAGCAAAAAGTGCTTTAAAAATCATCTTTGAATAATATTCATTTTGTCATTAGGAAGGAAAAGGACAGAAACGGCAGGTGGAACCAAAACAAAATCACAAAGCATGACTTTAAACTACAGGTTTAAAGTTAAAACATGATAAAGAACCAGGAGTGAATGAGTGACGGGTGGAGCAGCCGAGCACGAGGCTGAACGTGTTCATGACTGTGGAGAGGAAACCGTGTACCAGGGGCCTTTCAGGGGATGTATCCTCACGGGAGTCAAAGGTTTCCTCGGGGCCTTAATATGTTGGGACAGGTTTCATGACCCTGAGGTCCGGAGGCGGCCGAACGGGCAACAAATCACCGTTTCCACGTGGAAACTGTAACTTTACTTCATGAGTTTGTTAAAAAACACATTCAACAAGTGTCTTTCTGATTTAAGAAGAGTTTGTTATTTGTGAAAACATGCTGTAAACACAATTAAGGCTTCAACGTTCACTTTCACAACAAATTGATTCAAAATTTTTAATTATTATTCAAGTATTTAAGCTTTACATGTTTTCTTTAACTGCCAAATCAGAAGCTGCAAATCTGAGTCTAAAAAAAAAGCGTAAAAGCCAGTGGCCAATTTTATTAAACAGTCAGAATGCTGTTTGCTTGAAAAACGACATAATACGTAATATCATAATAAGTTATAGTTGTGTTGAAAGAGTTTTACGCTCATTTTGTCGACTGTACTTTGTGCTTGTATTGATTTAAATCAAATTAAAGCAGGAAATCCCATCAGTAATGGTTACTCATGAATAATGAATCTATAATCAAACTTTCCGGTGGTGACTTCTCTCCGGGCTGAACAGTCCCGGCTCGCACATGCATTTTCAAAAAGTATATTTCTGTGACCTGAACTTCTTTCATGTGGTTTTCCAAAGCAAAGTGAAATCAAAGTGAGGGATATATATATATATATATTTTGCGGTGATTTAAGTTTCTGTCGTTAGAAACCAAAGCTGTGAGATGGGGGTCAAGGAAAAGAGGAAATGAAAGACCTCAGACGGTTCAAGCATCTCGACCGGGCGACTTCTCAGGGGAGGGATGGGGGTGGGGGTCGTTCGTCTAGTTCACACAGCAAAAAATAACATTCACTCAGCTGGGATTAAGGCCGGACTGCAGAACAACACACACACGCAGAAAGAAGAGGGGACTTTAAAACAATGTGGAGCAGATGGAAACAAACACGGGGCTGTCTTAAATCTGAAGAATGTTATTTTGACCCGTTCGGGGCGACGGGGGCCGAGGAAGAGAGGAACCAGTGTGTCTCCGGGTCGGATTTGGACGTGATGAGAAGCATCTTTATTTCTTTCTCTGCGAATCGCCGTGTGTGTGACAGTCAAGTGAAAAACCCAGAAAATCCCTGAGCTGAAAGGATCCTGTCAAATTAGTCCCTCAGCGGCTTTTCATTAATCTCTGCTTCTCCTGTTTCATTAAAGAAAGTTCTGTGGTCATTGACTGTAACCATGTGTGTGTGTGTGTGTGTCTTTGTGTGTCTGTGTGTAAGTTGTGGAAAAGGACTTGAGGACTTTGCTGTTCCCTCCGGAGGAACTGAAGTTTCTGTGTTAGCTGACCGATCGTTATCATTAACTTTATATAACGGTGGACGACATGACAGCCCCCCCGAATGTGAAGCCCCCTGGTGGCTCGCTGCAGTATTGGTCATAAACCCCGCCTCCTCCATGTTAGCAGATGGGAAATGGAAGAAATTAAAAAGTCAAAATACACGTTAACGTTGTTTTTTAGGTAGTTTTACCACGCTGAGGTATGTTTGGTTTTAATTTGTTGTTGTTTTAACGTTAGTGCAAGATGGCGTCGCCCGTATCTGGGATATTTTGGCTTCATTTTTGTACAACAGGAGGAAGCAGCGACGCGTCGTCCATCTTTTCTTTACAGTCACTGATCTGAAGCCCCAGTGGGTTGTGTGTTTTCCCTCGACCCGGGGTCTTCATGTGGGCCGATTACTCGCAGCTCATATCACACACACACACACACATTTTCTCATTTCGGACTCGTACATCAACCTCTCACTTTCTCACCATCTCCTTTCACACACACACACACTCGCGGCCCCGATACCCTGTGAAGTCTGAGTAACCGAGCAAGTGCCTGTTTCACGGCTGCTACTCCCGTTTCCCCGCTGTAACACCATCCCCGCGCTCCTGTGCCGTGTATTTCCATGCCTTTGTGCGCCCGCAGCCAGCCGCTCTCGGCGTGTACCTGTTTGTTCGGAACTTCAAGGTGCACGCGGGTGTTTCGTTGCAACCTCACGTACGTACACATGCATCCAGGTGTGTTCTTTTTTTGTGTGTGTGGTCCAGGAGGAGACCCACAATGCCCAGGATGACAGACAAGCCGGGTTAAGGTGAAAGGCCTTTGTTCGACCGCTGCCCACCCCACCCCACCCTCCACCGTCTCGTCTTACCACAACACATAGAGCCCCCGTCCTGACTGCACCCAGCTACAGGCAGGACGCAGCAGCACGGTAAAGCTCCTATAGGGGGTTGGCTGGGGGGGGGGAATCAGACCGACAACCACATCTGGCTGCACCATGGAGGTCCGATGAGGATGAGATGTGTGTAAATAAGGCACATGAACATGGGATTTAACAACCAGGCAACAAAAAGATTGTGTTAACGTGCCTGTATTCAGTCCAGAGTTATTAGGGGAGGGTCAATTATCAATTCCTAAAATAATTGAATTTTAAATGTATCACATGTGGACGGATCATTACTCAGGAGGTGTGTGTGGACACCTCTCAGGATCGAGTATCTAGAAATCGAGGCCATAGTTACATGACTTGCAGAACACGATCTTGGGAAATCATCCGTCCATTCATGAGCTTTGCTGCTTTTCCTTGACTTAGTTTGCGCAATTTTAACAAAGACCTCACAGCCAAGTTGCACATGTGGAAAGTCCACATATCCCACAGGCCCGTGTTTCAGATACTCAGAACATAATGGATGTATTGAAAACCTGACACATGTAAAACATCATTTCACTTTCAATTCGTCATCTACTTGGTTTTTTCGCCGCCTCGACCACATCACGTCTCAGTCGGCCGACGGGAGTTGTCTCAGTTGACACCGAGATGGATTTGACATGTGAGCTCACACAGCTGTTATGATATAATCCGACCGTGTTCGCTTACGAGTTCATTTGATTGACTCCGGAGAGAGAGATCTGGAAACAGCTTTAAAGGATGGTTGAGTTTGTGAGATTCATCTAAACTTAATATTATTGATATTGTATATAAGTATTTTATTTTTAGTAGCCAGAATTAAATTGCTCAGTGGATAGAGACCTCTACGAGTACCTCCACTTGTCAAGATGTATCGTCTTTATACATTTATGCATATATGTATCGGCTGTATATAAAGATTTGGACAACATGACAGTGTCTCAATCGCCCCCTGGTGGTTAGCTGTTGTTACATGGACCAAACTAAAAACTCAGTCTACGGATATATATGCTATAGATGGCATCTGACAGATTTACCTCCAGCCCTTTCAAACCTTCCTTCTAGTTTCTGGAAACACTGAAACCAAGTGTGTGTGTGTGTGTGTGTGTGTGTGTGTGTGTGTGTGTGTGTGTGTGTGTGTGTGTGTGTGTGTGTGTGTGTGTGTGTGTGCGTGTGCGTAGGTCAAAGCCCGTCGTGCAAGGTGTGCAAACACCGGCCTCCAGCCCCATTGATGACAAAACAGCCGAGGCTTCCTTATCGGCAGCGTGGATGTGCAGAGATAAGTCTGCTCGGGGTTGAACAAACTGTTTTCACATAAACATCAATGTGGCAGAACAGGAAAAACAAAACAAAAAGACTGAGGACAAGTGAATTCATCATGTTTTTCTCATTTGGTTTATGTCCACACACACGTTGACAGAACCTTGTATCCTCCGTGTAGAAGGCAGTGCTATCCACGATCATTGACACAGGTTGGACCCGACTGCAGGTCAGAAAACACATCACGTACATGTAGTGGCAGCTCACATGACCATAAGGCCTCTATGGTTTTTAATCAGGCTGTGCTCCGGAGCAAGACGCGCTCCATTAAGGTCCCGTGCTCGGAGAGATTCCCCGTCTCTTGATCGAATTCATTGTGCTGAGAAAAGTCGGAGCGATAATAGACGTTGCTACAGAAGCTCTCCTTGTCCAAGTGGCCCGATGGATATCAGCCTCTGTCTTAAATAACATGTCCCGTGAAAGCGTCGGCTTGAAGTCGATTCAAACAAAAAAGAAAGAAAGACAGAAAGTGAAAGAAGTACATTGAGATAACCAATTCTCAGACAATCAGCGTCTTTGTGGAGCCGAGAGACAGGAGTCTCTTTCCCGTGAGACCGGAGTCCAATATTGTCCATTAAGAAAACAGGAAACATAGTGTTTGTCGTCCTCCGCCAATCCCCCATAAAGTCAGGTTTCCCATTTTCTTTTTCCTTGATGGAGAGAGGACAGCACTGAGGAAAAGACGGGGACCAGGTCCAACAGGTGTGTCTTTGTCATCTGTCCTGCTTGTTTCCAGGAAACTGACCCGAGCGTCTGAGCCAAACCTTCTGGATTTGATAAAGCCTGCAGCAGGGAGCGATGGGAAAAAGAGGACAGAAGCAATCAAGTCTCTTTGGTTTTCTGCTCATACTTTTGTTTTTCTTCTTTAGATGAACAGGAAAAATGTAAAATGATAGAGGGATGAGGAAAAACATCTTAATCCCATTAGACTGGGTTTCGATCACCAGTGTCAGTGTGGAAGAGACAAACTGAAAGGTCACGCCTTCTTTTATTTCTGATAAAATATCAAAAATGTCCTTTTCTTCACCGACTCCTCCGTCTGTCCATAAAGAGAACAAAGCCAAATAGAAGCTGGAGTGTGTCTCTGATCTCTTTCTCTCTTTCACACTCAGTGTCTCTTCTGTTTCCTCGTTTTATCGACCAATGAAAAGGGAGGAAAGAGAAAAACTAAACAAGGGAGAGAACGTCTTCTCTCTCTGCGTCCTCCCGACCGTCAGCATCCAGCCGGCACATCTGACATGAAATCAAACTCGTTCTGACCCAGCCAGAGCTCGGGCAGCTCGTTGGCTCGGTCCAGGCCCAGTTCCACCACCAGAGACATGAGAACCTCCTCGTCCACGGGGTCAAAGTCGATAATTCCACCTGCACCGGCGCTCTGGGTCCCCATGGTGATCCCGACCCCCATCCCGCCTCCGCCGAGGCCTCCAGTCGGCCCCAGGAGCTGGTTCCCAGAGCCCAGAGGCGAGGGTCCGAAGCCCCTCTGAGCTCCGCCGGGCGCGGGGTGTCCGGCAGAAGCCCCGGTGAGGTTCTGGTAGTGCGAGTTGAGCTTCTGCAGCTGCATGCTGGCGATGAGGTGAGGCCCCGTCTGCAGGCAGAAGGGCTGAGGTTTGGAGAGCGGAGCCGACGACAGCGTGGACCCCGGCGAGGAGGCGGGGCCGGCAGACGGGGAGAAGGGCGCGACGGAGGTTTTGGAGGACGGGTAGTGGAGCAGGGTGGTGAGAGGAGAGGAGGAGGAGGAGAGGTCCTTCATCGCAGCGTGGGCGTTGCCAGGGAACAGCAGTGAGGTCATCACCGGGAAAACCCACAGAGCCTGCGGTGGAGAAAAAAGGGAGATGTTATCCAACGTGGTCAAACTGGGACGTGAGGAGGAAGAGATAAGGTGGTTAGATAAACAGAGGCCTGCTCCGGGGACAGGTGACTTCACCCAGACTGCCTTTCAGTACAGATCTACTGGGAGAGAGGATTCAGGGAAATGCTGAGCACCAAGCAGCAGGAGATGAAGATGATCGTGCTCTTCATCGTTCTCTGCTCTCATACACGTGGATAACGACAGAACGTCATAAACACACGTCCTATTGGGGCTGCTTGAAAATGGAAGACGAAGATAAAGCATTAAACAGTAAAACCGCCCTTTGTTAGCTTCCCTGTCCCGTAAACGTTTTACACGCGCATGTTAACGGGCGAACCCACGAGTCACTGTGCACAACACACTCTCATGTGGGCAAAACAGATTAACAAGTGTGTTGTGTTGAGCATTTGACGACTGGAGGACGGATGACTCATAACTTCAGAGGTTCTTTAAGAAGCGTTTTCCTGACCAACACGCGGCGGCTTCAGACCTCGACAACACAAAAAGTGTTGTCGACCTGAGAGCCGCTCGCGTTCTGATGACCCAGTAAATCACTGGAGTCAGATCTGTCTGGGAAACGCACAACGTGGCGACCGGTGCCTGGACGGCTGCATGACTCACCGTGCTCAGGACTGATTGTGTGTCTGTGTGTGTGTGTGTATTCGCTTGATGTCTGCTTTTCCTCTTGACCTATTGAGCAGCAAATTAACCATGAAAAGGCCGCAGGAGAAAGCCCGTGAGACAGACGGGCTCAGAGAGTGTTTATAGGTCCGTGTGTGTGTGTGTGTGTGGAGTTCACAACACAACGGGGCCTTTGAGGACCTCGAGCAGTGATTGGGTCACATGATGGATAAATACATATGGGTCCTGAGAACAGAGCATATGTGTGGTCATGTGGGTGTGTGTGTGTGTGTTTGTGTGTGTGCGGAGGTAAAAAAAAAAAGGGCCAGTGAAACACAATGTTTGTGTGTTTCAGCGTGTGTGTGTGTGTGTGTGTTACTCAAGCCCTCTTGCAGAAAGACTCCTAGAGGCTCATGTTAAAGTCCCTGAGCTGGTTTATATTACACACAGTTCAAACAGCATGTGTGGATTAATACACACACACACACACACACACACACACACATGCATACACACCCTTGGACTTCTATCTTTGTGAGGACCCTCATTCATATGATCCATTCCCGGGCCCCTCACCCAAACCCAACCCTTTGAAAATGTCTCCGGGAGCGAGGACCGTCCCAAAACGTCCTCATTCTCCGAGGTTTGGGACTCAAATTGGTCCTTACAAAGATAGACTTGAAAGGACACACACACACACACACACACACACACACACACACACGAGCGGCCCCTCCTCCCAGCGCTGGCTCTTATTTAGCGAGAACATAATTGCTACAGGCAGGCATGCAGCTGCACTCGACTGATAGAGTTAACACACACACACACACACACACACACACACACAAAGATACCAAACAGCTGTCAATGGCAGGTCTGTGTGTGTGTGTGTGTGTGTTGTGTGTTCATTATTCATTGACTGATTACTGTCAGGGCCAGGCTGCACATGGTGTCTCCGCTCAGCAGCTTTCCACCACACTGGGTCCAGGAGACAAACAACAAACACCACAATGAAAAGAGCGTTTTCACATTTTAACATCACGTGACAACGACGAGGTTTCTCTGCGAAATGCGATAAAATTAACTTAGTAGCGTGAAATCTTAGTTGTCGTCAGCTTGGATTGATAAAAACAACAATTGATTCCGAAAACAAACAAACAGCAGAAATATGAGTCAGAGCATCAAACATCTGTAAACACACGTCAGAAAAGAATCTGGAGCAAAACACAAAAGCACCAAATCTCTTTTTAACACTTTTGTTTATTCTGGTTTTCGACGCCGTCCCTTTGTTTGTTTGGAAGTTTAAACTCTACTGGAAACCATTAGAGTTGAGGATTTGTTACTTCGTGATTTAAATAGAAAATGTTCTCCATTGATAATCCAACATTTACACAAACCTACGCAACATTAAATACCTTAAACTACAATGCTCTCCATTGTTGGGACCTGTTTTTGAATGTGATTCAAAAATGCAATCCCGTCTCTGTATGACACTTCAAGGACATTTGTCAGATTGATTCCTCATTTTTAGGGGGTTTGGCTTGTTTAAAAGAAAAATGTGTTCATAATTCAAAGAGTAATGTGTGTAAGGTTTTACTTTTGGTCCATTAAGAGCTTCACTTGGTTTTAATCATCTAATAATTCATGTTTAACTAATATTCTGCACATCAGGAATCTCTTGGAGACACTGAAGAGAAGGAAATTAGCCCCATGAAGCTTCCAGAGGAATCATGGTTTGTTTTCATTCTGTCATGAGTGTGATTTTAAAACCTGATGATTGCTGAAGCACATTTAGGACCAAAATCAATTTGTCCACAAAGTTTTATTCTGGATTTGTCCTCAAACGCTCCAGCTGATGATTTTCATTAATCAAATGAGACCTTTTCTAAGAACTCGTGGGACTGAGGACGTCCAGAAGGGAGACGTTCTGTCTGCAGCTCAGAATCAGACTGTGAGACGAGGACGAGTCGGACTGAGGACGTCCAGAAGGGAGAAGTTCTGTCTGCAGCTTGTGACGAATCAGACTCTGGGACGAGGACGAGTCGGACTCAGACGTGTTGGGACTGTTTGCTCCTCTCGTGCAACAGGAGGGCGGCTGACCGGCCCCGAGGAAGGACGTGGTATGAAAGTGCTGGACGAGGGCCAGTATTTTTTCCTGTTCACAGCTGACCTGATTCATTGTGTTCTTCCACCACTTTTATGAGATTGTGAAATTGGCCCCGCTTCAGTTTCCCTATAAACGATTTCATTAGCAGTCTCGGCTGCGGACCGGTCTGCAGTTACTTTAATTATGAGCAATCAAAGTCCGCTGCCTCTGCCAGACCGGCAGCTCTTCCACAGAACAATAAAACAACTCCACAGTCATAAAATCTCAGTTATGGATAATTATTTACTCAGAAAAATACACACACGCCCGTCACAGTTTATTAGAGCCCGAGGTGACGTCTTCAAATTGATTCTTTTATGCTCCGGAACCAAAATAGATGAAAGTCACGGTCTCACGAAACAGATAAAGACGACAAATCTCCACATTTCAGAAGCTGAAACCAGTTTTCTGTCATTTCACTACAGGCGATTAATATCATATCATAACATTACATATATATAACATTATCGCAAATGATGAGAAGACAAAATGACATAAAGTTCATCAGATCCCTACAAACTCGTTAGAAGCTTGTTCATTAATCATTTTAAAGAAAACAAAAATACAAAGTTTTCTACTTCCAGCTTCTGAAATGTGTTTTTCTTTGTTTGATCTCAGTGTCAATGGAATTTCTCTGTGTTTTCACCTGTTTGATGGACAAAACAAACCAGTAGGTTTTATATTATTTAAGGGAATTATAGGAATGCTTTTAACGATGCATTTATCAAGAGGCAGCAAACACACACACACACACACACACATGCACACCAACTACAGAGGTTTCAATTACACAATTAAAGCGTGACAAGCAAATTGAAACGTCAGTCTGTCTGTTCCTTTCTCTTCCACACACCCACACACACACACACACACACACACAACGCGCACACACACACACACGCACACACACACACACACACACACACCATATGTTGTCCCAGCGTGACGCATTCACTGCTTTAATTGCTTCCAACATCCACAATTAAAACGGTTAATGAGGAAAAACAGAAACTTCACTTCCCTCAAGTTTCAATCTTGTAAAACTTCACTGTTTAAAATAGGAAACATTCCAATTAATATAAAAAATAAAATTAATAATCATAGGTCACATAACAAAACACTGTTTGTTCTTGCAGGTGAAATGTAATTAGACTTATTAAAACTGGTTTTGCAGGAAGTCTTTCATTTCTGCAACGGAGATAATATCACAGGCACATAAACAGAGTTAAACTGAGTTTATCCCAGAAACCGAACAGAAAATGTAAATTGCACATGAGCTTTTTCCTCCAAACCTCTTCAGCTCCAGGCTCAAAACGCTTGACCTCATTTAAAAATCTTATGTAAACACTCCAGGAGGCAACAGAAGAGGAGAGAGAGAGACAGATTTACAGCACAAACACAAACACACAGTGACACAAACCAGGGAAACGGACCAACCTTGGGAGGAAAGCTCCTGGAAACTCAAAGTGTCAGGTCCAGAGAGTCCAACGTGTGTGTGGGCATGAGAGCAGGAGGCGGCGGGCTGCAGCTGGAGTTCTGGAGAAACGACGAGAGCTGACACCCGGACTGTCTGCAGACCCTCCAGCTCCTCAACGAGCTCCTCACTGAATAGAAACCACTTTGTGCAGCTCCCTCTCCTCACTGACCAGCCTGCTGTGTGTTTGTATTGTATGAGTGTGTGTGTGTGTGTGTGTGTGTGTGTGTGTGACTGGCTGCCTTTCACAAAACCAGGATCTGGACTTCCAGAGGATCAGGGTGGAGAAGATCTTACAAATTATTATTTTCAATAGAGTTTTCTTTGTAGTGTTAATCACAGAATGTAGATAACGATGGCCGACATGTCTCCACCGTCTCCCACTTGTCCAAAAATGAGATCAAAATATCCCAGGTGACATTTGGAGTAAAGCTCGGGCCACGATGTTCTGTCCAAACATTTTTTTGGACCAGTTCGGGTCGGGTCTCAACGCTCAACCTCAACATGGCTCAACCCGCTCAACAAGGGGATTGACTCACTAGAGGGACGGAGCCGCAGTGCAGGTCATTAACCCCGCCTCCTCCATGTTAGCAGATGGGACATCGAGTAAAAAGTCAAAGTACACGTCAAGTTAATATTATAATAAGTAGAAAAATGACAGTTGTAACAACCAACACCAACTACAGCTGTGTTTATTTATGTGTGCGACCTGGACCCTGAAGCAGCTCAATGGAATTCAACCCAATCGATCTTTTAGATGATTTGAAAACAAAAAAAACTAATAAAAGGATCACATCCGGATCCACATCTGGAGGAATCCGTCCTCCGGGTTTTCAAGGCTGCCGCTCTGCTGCAAAACAAATGAACCACTTCAGAGGACTGTCTTTGTCAGTGTCACTCCACCACAGAGAGAGAGAGAGAGAGAGAGAGAGAAAGTCTGTGTGTAGTTTCTCACATGACGTCTGCATGACATGTCTTCACTAATGAACAGGTTTTCAGTGTTTGTCTTCTGCTTTGGTGATTTTGTATTGTTATCGTCCGGTGTCGACACACAAACAAAAATATTTTGTCATAAAAACAATTTAACATTTGTTCATAATACTGATTCCTAAGACGTCGTCATCAAACTCTTATAACAGAGAAAACAAACTGAGGCCAGAAAGGTCATGAAATGAGATGTTTTTATATAGTAACACATCAAATAAGGCTTCTATTGCCTTGACAGTCCCTTGTTAATAAATAAGTTACACCAGAGAGAACTAGATAATCAATTAATACCAGAAACACGACCAACTAGTTAATTTAAATATAGTTTTATTAAATTTGGTCAGATCTGCAGTGTTGGATCATTTTAATGTTTGGAAGTTTGTCACCTGGAGAAGCTTAAATCCAGAATCCTGTCACCTCACGGGTCAACTTCGTCTATTTTATTCATAAGGGACAAACAAAAGGCTGTTTGGGAAAAAGAATAATCACTGAAAGTGTTGTTGGGGGGCTCCCTCCCCCACCCTCCTGCTAAACAGCCCATTACCCATTCACCGCTGGTTCAATAGTCTGCGGAGGGAGGACGTCATTACGCGCCAACAACGTGCGGCGACGCGGTCAAGTGCCACGCGCTCGGCCTCTCTTCCGTTAAGCAGATAAAAGGTGGCATCTGTCTTTATTGTGCGAGTAAATCCCCTCCGCCATTGACCGCAGACACTTCACATGTTGATGAGGAGGAGGAGGACGTATAGGCCGAGGTCCCCCCCCCCCGGCGCTTTGTTCCCCCCTCGAGGGAGACGTTATGCAAATTCAAACAAACCGTTTGTGATTTCCATCTCTGCACACAAATAGTCGTAGCATGTTTGGTCAAACTGCCGGAGCGCGAACCGGACTTTTGTCTCGCAGGATGAAACTGCATCTCAGGCTCTGCACCTCTGGACACGAGATCTTTGAAGATTCACACAAATGCTTCACAACACTGATGCAAAAATGTTTAACACAACTGATTAAGGTCTTCACCAGGGGGGGAACCACAGAACGTGAGAGGGAGAGGAAGAGGAAGAGGAAGAGGAAGGACGGGCCTCTGGTTTATCTCAACGACTCTTTGGGTCAAACGCACGATTTGCATACAAGTCGTTGGTAAAGTTCTCTCTCTCTCGTAGTGAAGGTGCGTTCGATGCAACAAAGAGAGGCAGAAATAAAACACGTAGAAAGTCTTCAAAATGTCTTTTTAAATAAAGCTCATGGGTCACAGTCGGAAAACTGTCCTCAGACTCCAGAGGGTTAAAGGACCTTTGCTTGAAAAGTCTAAGAAGCAGGTTTAATGGAGCATCCGGATCTAACAGTGATCCAAAGTCACCAGGCGCCAGGATTCAACTGCACTTAAACCTGTGATGGAGCCCGACTGGATCCTCAGTCCAACACCACCTTCCATTTTCATATCGGAAAAAATAAATCTGTGTGCGTCTGGAGGGAGACAAACGTGCGCCAGAGACAAATTACAGCTCGGCCCACTGGCAGAGAAACGCTGCGTCCTCGCCACGACGCGGACGACAGCTTTTCCTTTTCCAGAGCGCGTTGCATCACTCGGCTGGTTTATGTGGGGCTTTTAAAAAAATGACAGAAAAGCTCCGCAGACTTGTTTCCCAGTCGTTTAGATTCCAAATGCAAACGAGAGCGGGGATCAAAGTTACGCAACGCAAACTGCTGAAGTTTCTGATGCTGTCACGTGATGATTAACTTCTCCTCTCCTGCCTCTTTGTGTGACGACAGTTTGATGGAGAATGTTAGTTTTGGTAGAAATGAACTCAGATTAACAACAATTTCTCACCCAGTAAATCAGAAAAAGACACGAAACAAAGACTTTCTCTGAATCTTCTTGCACCTTCGTTCCTCTCGCACTCATTTTTTCGGGTATCGGTGACACTTTGAGTTTTGTTTGTCTCTACTTCCAACCGCAAACAACCCAAACACCCGGTCTCCTCCCAAACTAAGACCACCTGGGTCAGAACCCGACCCCCCCAAAAAAACTAAAAGAGCACAATCCAGGATTTCCAGTGGTGCCCTGAAACCTCCGGGGGCCCCTCGGGTTTTTCTAATTTGACTCTTCAGAGCAAAAAAAAAAAAGAAAAAAGAAAAAGTGCATAAACACACACAAGTCTCTCCCATTGCTCATGATTACAAAGCCCCCACCCCCCAGTTTACAAGATAGGATTTCAATGGCCTCTCCTTTCTCTGAGCTCGTAAACGGTGTAATGAGTTTCATTTGCTCCGGCTACGTTGGGCTCAAACCGCCACGGTGACCACAGCAGTGTTCGTAAAGATCACAGGGAATCCTCGCACACACACACACACACACACACACACACACTTGTAAGCTCACTTCTGTGCAGCACATGCCAGCTCTCGAGTGGCGACTCCTACATTTGGTGTGAATTTCCAGGCCATTAATTTGGGGGAACATCACTTCTAAAGGAACCTGCCTGACATTTGTGGTTCCTCTTTCAAACGCTCGGCCCCATTAAAGCCTCCATTAAGCAGCCGCGGCAACATAAATCAAGTCTTAAAACACAGAGGAGACACATGACAACAACATGCCGTCCTGTCCTTTATTTCAACACGTGTCCGTGGTGTGCACATCAAACCACTCGGACAGAAAACAAACGCATAAAACATATCAAAGTTATGAGATTCAACCTTTCACTTTTTTTCTAAAATATTGAAGATTGAACGTTTATCTGCAGCGGGTTTGTAAAAAATTGGTCGAATGACAGATGGAGTTTTGTCACATACATATATATATAGAGAATCAAACACGAGGGGAATTTAACTTTTTAAATGTTTAGTTTTCCTTTGATGCCAAGTTTCCAAGAGACGGGATTTTTTTTCCGTTAGTCTTTATACTTATTTAAAAAAAGAAACGTGCAAGAACAATAAAAAAAAATACAAAAACGAAAACAGTTATTGAGATGTGAATATTGAACAGTAACAAATAACAGATTCTTAAGTCGTCAGGATTTACTGAAGATCCACTTACTGAGTTGGAAACTGGGGAAAACATCACAGACAGATGAAAGCTCCTCAAAAAGGCCGGTGTGTGTGAGTCAGGATTCACTCTGTCAAACAGTTTCAATGGTCAGTTGTGTACTTTATTGTGCACTTTACTTTTGTGTATTTCGTGGTACAGAAGAAATATTAGTCATTTCAAGTTTGTTTTGTGAAATGAATGAACCTCACCAACATGTGAAACCAGCTCCTGACTCCTCTCTCTGTCTAAATCCTCCTTAAAGTTCATATGAGCTCTGTTATTGTCTGTCTGTGGAAAAAAAAAACTTTTAAACTTTCCCTACATTTCTTCCATTTAAAATTCCAAACTCTATCCAGATGTTTAATTTGCAGATTGTTGCCCAGGGGTCAGAACAATGTGGCCGAGCAAATAAACTTCAAATCTGTAACCGGCTGTTTTCCAAAACTTCTCCAGACCGTTTGTTTGTAAACTTTCCAAGAGTCTCCGGACGTCTCCGATGCTTTTCAGGACTTTTCCAGACCGGCTCTGGAACCCAGGGGGCGTTTTTTGGGGAAGGTGGCCGTTTGGTTTTATGTCTGTTTTAGCGCTTACGGGTCCTCGGGGGGGTTGAAATCACAGCAGCACCGGGGTGAACGTGAAACCGGACACCTGAGAAATCTGTTTTTTCCATTTAGGTTAAAACGTGCAACTGACGGACGCACACAAACGCATCCCCCCCCCGACACCGAGAAACAAACGGGCGCACTGACTCCGGCTGTAATTCAACGTTTACATAACCTCACTGGAAACTGTAAAAACTCTCTCGTTCACAGGAAACGCACAAACTGTAGCTTCTCAAAAACACAAAACAAAAAAAAACACAGGATTAAAAACAGCGACCACATCACCCCCTTATTAAACTGTTATCCTCTGGAAACACTCGGCTAATGTTTTCCAAAACCTCCTCTCGCTGCCTCCATCCCTCCCTGGTTCGCTCCGCGCCTCGGGGCCGAAGGGGTCCGCTCCATATTGTCTTCATTAAAGCCACCGAGCGTCGACCTGGTTTGGAAACACGGTGTGTGTTTGTGTGTCTGAATGTGTGTGTGTGTGTGTGTGTGTGTGTTTGTGTGTAGAGGAGGCCGAGTCCGCCGGCTCCTAAACCACATTCTTTAAATTCCCTGTAAACAACAGAAAGAGAGAGAAATGAGAGTTGGGGGGGCGAACACACATGTTACAACACACATGTACACAACTAGCAACACTCCCCCCCCCTTCACACACTCACACACACACACACACACACACACAGGGAGGAAGGAGAAGGGTCAAACATTAAGTGGGATTCAAAACAAGGATGAATACACAAATGAACAGGAAAAACCAAACACAAGATGGATGCAGTGTGGATGAGAAACACACACACACACACACAGACACACACAATACACTGTAAACAGGAATGGAAGATGTAGTGATCGCGGTGTGGAGAGGTAGCATCGAGGTCAGAGACGCGCGCCGACGAAGCGCGAGTCGATCTCAATAACACGTCGTCGATCGTCTGACGATTGATTAGCCTCTGAGGGAAAGGGCCAATAATGTGGGGCTTCTGGACGAGACAGTGGAAATCCAGTCGCTCCCGATGACACACGAGAATGCAAATACAGGATCAGCATGGAAACGACAACGCTAAGTAACACAAAGAGCGCACACACACACACACACACGCGCACGAGCCGACACAATAGCCTCATTAAAAAGTCTAGTCGTCGGTTTACTTTCTATGTAACGATGCAACAATGCCTCTTTGTTGGTCTATTGTTATGTTAAATTGCCTGCTTGTGAAAAATAAACATGTTGTACACACACACAGACACACACACACACACCCTCTGGTTGGATGAGTAATTGCCCCCCCCGACAAACGCAGCCCTTCACTGAGGCAGTGAGGGAGGATGTCCTGTCAGTGGAGTCCTGTCATGTTCCGCTGCCGTGACAACAGCAGCTTCATCAAAGAGCTCGACAATCAACTGCATCGATCCTTCAGTGTGTGTGTGTTTGATCTCTGGGTTTACGTCACCTTTAGTTTTTTTGTTTTTTTATCTGAAGGCAGTTTAACGGTCGACGGTTGACAAAAGCACGTTATCTCCAATGCGTGCACTGTTATCTTCACACGGGCCAACCGAGGACAGAGAGCCGCTGACGAGGCCGTTTTGTTTCTACTACAACAAGAGGAAAAGTGTCAGGGAATCACGGTGTGAGCTGAAAACAGGAAAAAGAGGAAGTTTGCTCCCGGGCAGAGCCTCAGGTGCACTGACAGAAAAACTGCCGATGGGATATTTACTTTAAAATATCACACAATTGATTTAAACGTGAACTTTTATCACCGTCTCAGGACGAACTTGTTGTTCTTTGTTTTTCTTTTGTCTGTTTTTCAGCTGTTAAAACAATAAGTCAACAGACAGAAATGTTTTAATAACCCACACTTCTGATGAGCAGAGGGGAGAGAAACAGATCAATAAATAGTTTTAGATTCTTAAAACGTGTTTTGAATCATTGTAAACTGAACATCTGAGGGTTTGGGGATCAGGGGTCGGATCAAACAAACAATCTGACATCACCTTGGAGTTTGAAAACCTGCCACGGGTGTTTAAAAGAAAAAACTAATTTCTAACAATAAACGATTGATGTAGAAATATGGTCTTTCTTCTTGCTCTCCCCCTGAATCCACTCTCCCACTTCTCTTTGCTTTCCAGATGTGGACAACGGGGAATTGTGCCGAAGTGACCACGGATATTTACTACCTGGACAAACTTCATCCATCACAGCGTCTGTGGGTGTGGAGGCAATTCTCCAGTTCAGGTATGAAGGTGAACATATTTCTCCCTGGTTTTGTGTCCTGCTTGTAAATCTTTGTGTCAAAGTCGAGTTTATTTCCTCCACCAAAGAGGTTGTGTCCCCCCCCCCCGGTCCATTTGTGTGTTTGTCAGCAGGATGACAGAAAAACTACTGAACACATTTGAAACTCGGTGGAAGGATGAGACCGAGGCCGAGAGAGGAGACGTTACATTTACCGAGCGGCTCTAATTGAATGATCTATAACTGCACTCGGGAGCAAATCCTGGAAAACCAGGTCGCTGAATGAGGCGCATTGTTCAGAAGTGTCTTAGTCTCTCTATGAATCATCTGTGTGTTTAAGGTGTAACAAGGAATTAACCAATCACAGTGTAATCTCCGGGCTCCAGGTGTCCTCTCAATAAAAGCAAAGGGCCCAAAACAAACAAATATTACTATTGGATAATTCCCCCTGAATAAAAACACAAGACAATGCTGCGTCGTTGACTTAGGACGAGCTCCCTGCTGCACTGAAGATAGCGAAGCCCCAACAATGAGCCGGACCACACCTCTTTGCATTTGATATTTAAACAACGTGGGCGCTGGACCTGAAAATGAGAACAGTGTGGGTCTGAAACTCGCAGTGACTACACAGTGGCTTGGTGCTGCTTTGCGTCAGATGTAAATTAGGACCCTGTGAAGGTGCGTGTGTGTTATAGAGTGTGTGTGTGTGTGTGTGTGTGTGTGGGTGGGACATGTCATCACAAGGAAGAATAAACGTGCAAAAGCTGGAAGGATGTAAAGATGCTGCAGTATTTCCCTGCTGACACACACTGATAATATAAGATACAATCACACAGTAACGGCTGGCAGTTTATACACAGACACAGACACACACACACACACACACACACACACCACAGACACACACACACTGAGTCTCACACACACACACACACACACACACACAGGCCCGGGGGAAATCACACTAGCAGAGCCTCGTAAACAGAGGACAGTGAATACACAAACAGCTGCTGTCGCCTCCGACAACCACCGAATAAAAATCACATTTTAATTAATACAGACGTTTTACAAGCCCCAGTGTGTGTGTGAGGGGGGAGAGAAACAAAAGGAAAGAGTGAGTAACTCCCTCAGAAGGACATTTAAAGATACATAAAGCTCACTGGGTCTTGTACTTTTTGAATCGTCTCGATGTTTTAACGCTCGTAACAGTGGCTGTAATGTGTTTAGTCTCACAAACACACTAACTGGACAGTTTATGTCGGAACACCAATAAAAGCCCCGACTTTTATTATCTGAACCGAGCTGAACCGGATCGACTGGGCGTTGGTGACACTGCGACTTTTCATCTAGCGCCACCGGCCGTTTAAACATTTAAACATGGACGCCGCCACACGCCAAATATCTGCATCGTCGTTAACATACATGTAAATAAGTCAACCGTGGCCACGTTAGCGTGCTACTTAGCCACGGACTGTAAATGAAATTACTTCAACGGTGCAAGATGGCGGCGTTCGTATCATTTCTGTTTCTAATTCATTAAAAAATCGTCCTGCATCATTTAAAAAACTGTGTATTCTGCTTTAATCGTCACAGTGAGTTCAAACATCTGGCTTCGAGACATCGCACATGCTGAACGACGATGGGAAGAATAGAAAGGATTTGGGGGGGGATTACAAGTTGAAGATTCAAAACGTTACAGTTCATACGTGCCAGCAGACAGAGCAGATGTGGACACGCACACACACACACAGACATGCAAACACACACACAAACACACACACACACACACACGCACGCAAACATACAAACCCTCACACTGCCCAGTTTCTCAGGGAAACCAATGTTTATAAGCAGTGCAGCACTTCCAAAACCAGAAAAACACTTATCCACCCCAATGAGGTCATGTGGATATGTTTGCCTAGAGGTGCGTGTGTGTGTGTGTGTGTGTGTGTGTGTGTGTGTGTGTGTCTCTGCATTAGTTGAGTTAGCAGACGTGTGGATCTTTTTCTTAATCGTAGGCAGAAACAAAAAGACACGTACGTTCACTGCACGATATTTAAAATCCTAATGCCCTCACGTTCCTGATGAGGTTTTTGGGTCGGGGTCCTGCTCGCTGTGCGGTGAAACGCTCTGTGACACAACCAGTTTCTGGTGAAAAGTGGTTTCTGACATGACGGAGGTGGAGGAGAAAGAGAGAAATGAAGGAAGAGAGAGAGAGGACATTAAACAGACGTGACAGGTTGAGAGCAGGATGGAAACTTCAGTGGGAGAAGGACAAGAAAGAAAAAGTCCCCCGGATTCACATACTGTAAATATATTATACGTACGAGGCTCAAAACGAACAGATGAAAACAAATGGTCGTGAGAGTCATGTTGAATCATCTTAATGATGAAATTAAAACATGAATCCTTCCCTAACGAGCAGTCGACAGTTGACTCTGACCGAGCAAAGAAAGAGAACAAGCGATCTGATAAACGACAGGAGAGGCACCAGGCCCGTCTCTCTCTCCGTCTTTCTGCTCGTCTGCGTTTCATTTCTCATTTCTCCTCCTTTTTCTATTCCCTCCATCCGTCCGTTTGTTCATCCATCCGCTCCTTCTGCCCCCCCCCCCCTCTAATAGAAGCCGTATGACTGGAAACCAGCGATACTTTCAACCCCTCTGGTTGTGATGATTTTAACGCGAGCCAACAGACCCAAGTGGATTTTGTCAAAAAAGAAAAGAAAGAAAAGAGAAGAGAACTCCTGTTCCTCTGATTTGATGTGACCTGGAGTTTTTCAGAGCGCGGGAGCTTAATGCTGTTTGGATAAACCGCCCCGGCATCCAACATGGCTCTTGTTGTAATTTGCTGCGGTACAACGACTTGTTCTGTTTGAATCCACGAAGCTTCGGTTGCTAATTGAGTCCATGTCCAGTCGAACGTGGACGAAAGCGGCTCTCCAATCCCACCGAGCAGCAGTTTCCACCATTAAAGTGGAGATTTGAAAACTTCCTCTCCAGTAAACACATTTGAAAACAACAGTCCCACCTTTATAGTTTTATTATTTCACAGAATACACGACAGAAGTGGTTGTCAGAGTTTGCAGTTTGGTGTCCGAGCCCCAGGTCGCTGCAGTTTGTGTTCGCCGGTGCAAACAGGAAGCAGAGTCGACTCCACAGTTGGTTTCAACAACACGACGCACGAGGAACAGCGGCGGTGGAAATGAGAAGAGGACGAGACGGAACTGCGAAGCGTCGACAGCGTATCGAGTGACCGATAAGAAGCAATGAGGAAGTGAAGGCGAGCGTTTCCAAACAGTTTCAGGCACTTGAAAGCCCCGGAGTGGTCGTGTGGCTGGCAGGTGTAACCGTAGCAACGCTGACGCACTTTCAAAAGGGGCCTGATTCAAAAGAAAGGAAGAGGTATTTCCTTTGGGCCTGTGGCTAACACGTCTTCCTACTTCTCTAGAAATCTGGGCTGAGCACGGTTTGGTGTTCCGGGGAGTGAACTCGACCCGTAGTCGCGCTCCACGCTTGTTTCTTTTGCGGCGAGTTCCCGACCTCACATCCAGTCACTCTCTCCCGCCGCTCAACCCTTCGCCTCCGTTTCACCCGGTCGGACGGATCTCGTCTGGCTGCTGCGGGCTGTCAGCGCAAAACACACCAAAGGGCCGGAGACACACGCTCACAGAAGAACATACAAACATAAAGGAATATATATAGAAAGACAATGCTGCAAAAATAGAAAACACCACATGTGTGGAGACCCAGACTCGGGTCAGGGAGGCTTGTGGGTAGAAGAGCCGGGTCGACGGTTTGTTCACACACACACAAACGGCTGTTGAAGAGCCACAAGGACGAGAACAAAACAAAAAGAAGAAGAGGAACAAGCCGCACAGACGAGGACAGAGCACGAAACCACAGTTAATAAAGAGCCGTGCAGGGACAAAAGGGCTGTAGGTGAGAGAGGGTTCAGGGAGACGCACACAAACAGACACACATCTGTTTACCCACCACGCCCTCCACCACACCAGCAGACACACCTGTGCATCCACATCACACCCATCCAGACACACACAGACACACACACACACCTTTGATGGTGCCGAGGACCTGGTCCAGGTGTTTGGTGTCGTTCCGGTCCGGTCGACAGCTCGGGCTGATCTCCAGCGAGTAGTCTGGTCCGTATTTTGTAAAAAACTAAACACACACAGAAAGAGAGAGAGAGAGAGAGAGAGATCATGTCACAGAAAAATCATTATAAACACATTTAGATGAATTGGTTTTTGAAATAACGTTTAATTTCTCTCGTCCTCGGTCAAACGTTAACATCTGCACTCAGTCGCTGCAGCCGAGCGCCAAAGAACACTTTCTCCTCTTTGTCTCCCTTTCTCTTTTTTTTTTTTTTAAAGAATGCAGCTGCTTTCCTGGAAAATATCGGAATACGTTTTGGACTTTGAAGAATCCGACTGTGAAACTGACTGATGATGAGTGTTTACTCAGGCTTTCACGGATCATTCCCTAAAAAAAAAGAAAAGAAAGGGAATTACACCCAAAACGGTGGGAAATAAAGAAATCAAACCAAACTTTACAAATATTGAGCAACAAACTTGTTTCCCCTCTGCTTGACCAACAAATCCACTTTTATCTTTTACTGATTTATTCACTATATTGTGCATTATACACATTTATTTAAGCTCCACACCTAATTCTGATATTTAACCAGAACCAGATAAAAGTAGTAAAAAAGTAGCCTCACGATGGGGCGAGAGGAAAAGTCAAGGGAATCACTGAACTCATTCATCCTCTGGGGAACATGAACGTCGCCAGAACAAAGATTTCAGACGGACACATGTTCTTTATATTCCCTGAACCCCGTGTGTTGTCTTGGATGTTGCATGACACGCAAACGAATGTATGAGACAGTCATGTCTGGTTCACGTAAAGAGAGAAAACGTAACGCGGAGCCCAGAAGACGAACCACAAATCAGTCAAACCTCCACTGAGACAGCCCGGGCCTCACCAACTTGGATAAATAAGTCTGAGATGATTTCAGCAAATACCAAAGGCTCCTGGCAGCGTCGGCCCAATTCCATGAAAACAAAACCAGCCAACACGAGAAAAGAAAAAACAGGTGGAAATCCAGCGAGTGGGTTCAACCAGAAGTTAAAAACCGGCGCACGTCAGTTGAAAAAATGCATTTCTGGGGAATTAGTCGTGACTCCGTGCCACGGGAGCAAAACAAACTCAGCGGCCAGGTCCGACCACAAGTGCGTCAGTCCATCTGCGGCCGAGTGTTGTGAAAGCCCCGGACTCTGAGGACTCAGCAGAACCCCGCGCAGCAGCCCGAGGTGACGGAGGCCTCGCGCTGAACGGCCACACGTCCGCTTCAAATCACCTGTTCGGAAATTACCAGGAAAAAAAAAACCCAGCATGGGGAGTAGGAAAGTGGAGGAAGAACTTTTCACTCAAGCTGCACTTGTGGCTTTTTTTTCTGAGCTTTCCACTGTGGGTCATTGTCTCTTTCAGCAGAGGGTTGTGATTTCTCCCCATAGATTCCACCACATGATGTAATTGTGATGACAACAGAGCAGGAGATGTGGTTTAAAGCTCTGAAAAAAACGAACCTCGGGTCCCGAATTGTTTTTCTTGAACATCACATACGATGGAAACCCACGTATGAAATAAGGGATTATTAGATTAATAGTTAGATTGGCGAACTGATTCCCGAAAACATGCTGGAATCATTTCTACCCTGATTCCATGGAACATTTTAATTTGTGTCACTAGAGAAGACTTCAGAAGGTCTGTTGGCGACACACACACACACACACACACACACACACACACACACACACACACACGCCCGAGCAGATGTACACACAGCTGAGCCGAGCCAACGTGCACGAGGAGTATACTTATGTTTACTTGAAAGACAAAGGCTACTCTGTCTTTGATGAATAGCCCTGAGCATATGGGCGTGTGAGTCGGGGGACTGATGCTGGTGCGTGTACTACAGATAGTTTAGATAAATATCAGCTGCGACGCTAACGATTGTGCTTCCCACAGAGAAGGTCGAACGGACGTGAGCCGACACGGAATCGGGATCAAAGGGTCGAAGCTTTTACGATCCGTGCAGAACCCAGACTGTAGGAGGCAGTGTTTCGAAAAAACAGGCTACGAACCTGTAACTAGCACCAACGTGTAGCTGAGATCATGAGGAATCAGTCTGGATTCAGTTTATATGCAAGTTCAATAGTGTGTATCCATTTTTACAGTCTCTCTAATGTGTTTGTGCATGCAGCAGGTGAAAGAACCTGCACGATGAAGTTAAACTCGGCTGTTGTCGGTTTGTTTGCTGACGTCGAACCGAGTTTACAAGAGAGGAAGCTTTGCCAAAAACTCGATTGGCAGATCTTTGGTAGGAAATAAAGGTAGATGAGCGGTGTGTGTACGTACACGTGTGTTTTTGTGTGAATGTGCATGGGTATGTACAAAAGGTAAGGCTCTGTTGTAATGTGTGTGTGTGCGTGTGTGTGTGTGTGTCTGTTTCCAATTAACTCCGATGAGTTTTTGTGTCTTAACCTCCGGTCTCAACTGAGCTCAACATGAGAGTACTTAACACACATGCACTAGCACACCGGCTATGTATTCCCATGAACCCAGTGCTCTGTCTCCTGCTGTCCAGCAACACACACACACACACACGCACACACACACACACACACACACACACACACACACACACACACACACACGAGGAAAACAGAGGTGCAGACACTCCTAGAAGAAATACTGGTTTTCCTACAATATCTCTAACATTTTTATATTATTCCCGACACTTTGTCCACCACAGACGCCTGTAGAGCGAGAGAAGGAGGAAAACGAGCGCACGGCCCGGTGACGCAGCATCATCTACATCACCTGGACAAGGTCACGAGACAGGAAATACCCGCTGACCGGCTCCAGCAGGGAGATAAATACTGAAAGGTCTCTGCTTATTTAACTCGGACCCTCTGCCCATCACTCACTGCTGGTATGAGCTGGTTTGTATGAGAAACACGGCCCTCGACTCTGAAAGCTGCGTGTGTGTGTGTGTGTGTGTGTGCATCAATTTTATTAATGTTTTTCAACTTGTGCTCCAGACAGAGATGTAAAAATAAGTTTGGAAACACTGTAAGTAGAAATATTCACTGTATTTGACTTGTACTGTTTGAACTACAGCCTGACAAACATGGATATTTGGAGGCAGACGCTGATATTAGAGCGCAAAACTAGTTCCGATACCAATGTACCATCATGTAAACAAGTTCAGGTTCATGTGCACTTAAGGCAAAACATGTGTGTTTGTGAGAAGGTCAGAGTGTGTGTTCATGTGTCCATCTGTGGACAGTAATGTGTGTGTGTGTTTGTTTTCACAGTGACCAGCAGGATCTCAGTGATGAAGGACACCGAGCTGCACAGCGGAGGGGAAAACGTCTCGGAAAACAAATGGACTCTGTCTGCTATCACGCCGCTATCTCATAAATGTTTTCAACAAGGAAAGAAAAAAGAAAAACGGCCCGATGCCCAAATCGCAGTCACATATCGCACGTACACCCCCCCCCTTCCCCCCTCTCTCTCACCCTCCCTGACTTTTCATCAGTCCATATTTTTTAGAGACGACTGTCCAGTATTTTAGTCCCTTTAAGAAACTATACTCCATATTTAGCATTTGTATGTTTTTGAAATTACTCATGAATAACAAGGACAGTGGGTTTAAAAAACACCAAATGGGAAAAAGTTAAAGTGAAGAGAACCAAGTGAACGATGGTTCCATCTTCTCGGATCAAGTCGGTCCATGAACTTCAGACACGATAACGTTCAGAGATGCAACAGAGACACGAGTCCCTGAAGGGAAATAGAACAGGAAACTGACTCTTTCAACTTCCTGTTTGTGAATCGCAATATTCGCCAGAAAATCAAAATTTTCTATGGAAGAGAATCAATAATAATTAATAATCAGCTTCTTCACACAAATCATTTTTCTGTGTCATTTTGTAAACAGACAAAATTTCCGCAGGTCTGAACACACACACACACACACACACACACACACACACACACACACACACACACACACACACACACACACACACACACACACACACACACACACACACACACACACTTTACGCCGGTGACGTTTCCGGTGATTGAGCCCGTGACTCTGGGAGCCGACACAGCCAGCGAGGGGCAGGACAGGAAGTGGCTGCAGACAGGAAAAGAGGAAGTAGAGGGGCGGGACGCTTCCCCCGCTGCCAATCTGGGACATGGGACCAGAGACGTCCTCCCTTCCTGTGCGGCTCGGAGACACACATTTGTATGTACGTTGGTTGCGTTAACACAAGGCTAAAGGGGGGGGGGTTACAGCGATCGGGCAACTGATGAGTTTGTGCTTTCTACCTGTTCCAATAAGTCGTTTAACATCTATCCGCAGTATAACCATCGGTTTGTACAGTAGCAGATGTGGAGAGGAGAGCAATCACTGTCCATATCTCCACAATCAAAAGGTTATCGACCCAAGAGCCGGCGTCCGCGTCACAGGACAATTATTTCTGATATCCAGGAAAGAAGAAAAACATAAATGACCTTCTGGGGTCAAGCAAGTCCAGGTTTCTACATCAGAATAGTTTCACTGCTTTATGGGCTTGAACTTGAGGCAGCAAAGAGAAGAGCGTCGGAGAGAAGGTGAAATATGTGACAGAGGATATGAGCTGGTTCGGAGAACGTGGTCGATGCGTGTTTGCCCACTGAGGCAGCGGGGCGGCCGCAGGAAGTTATGATCTGTGGTTTGTTTTCATCAAACCACAGCACGGCTGGAAGGAACTCAGCTGCTGGGAAATGACCGAAAAACAGAATCAGGGAGGGGAGGGGGGGGAGTGCAGGTTGAATTATTAAAGAAAGGCAGATGGGCAGAACTGGCTGTTTACCAAACACTGTTATTAAACCTCACAGCTGCACGGCTGACTTAAAAGTATGGAAAAATATTCTCACAAATAAATAAATAAAATAATTTGAGATCATTTTAGCTTTTTTAACAACCCCAATATATTAATTCCCGCGTATTGACGTCATTGAAAAGACGGCAGAGGTCAGCGAGTTACTGCAGCTTGTTTACCGGTCTGGTAACGGTTACACCAACAAATCAAGGTTAACCTGCGAAGTCCCAGCTCCGAGCTTCTGCGTGAAGAGAGCGGCCTGGAAAGGAGTCAGGTTCCCCGGCCTGAGCCATTGTCCCAGTCCGGCCCCTGGGCTCGACCGCCATCACACAATGGGGGGGTCAAACGCGTATCAGCAAACGACTGACACACAATACAAGTTATCGGCGAGGGGTTAATGACTTTCAACCTGGCAGCGCGAACTACAAAAGGCACGTTTACTTGTGTTTTTGTGAGATACTGCAGGAGAATGCGTGCGGTAGGAGCAGGGGCATTGTGTGGGTTATCTGCAGAGTCATATTTTGTCTGGTAATCAGTGAATATTGCAGCACTATTGTTGATGTGACTGGGCAACTCTGAGTGATGGCTGTGTTTTTAGCACTAGTGTCTTTAGACACATTTGCCAAGTAGACGTCAGAAACTTTTGGATACTGAGAAAAAAGACGAGATTGAGTGCAAACACATTTAGGACAAAGTAAACCAAATTTGTTTGGGATCGATATCAGGAAAATTTGAGTAGATGGATGTTTGAAAAACATTATTTCACTTCTGCTGAAGTTGTTTTCATTCTGGAAAAACTTCACCTGTGTGATTTCCTCACTGATAAATCTTCAGGTGTTTTCTCCTCTTTAACAGTAATTTATCATATGACTACAATGCTAAAAATATATATATGCACATAATCAAACAAGAGCAAGTGTAGTCATCTGGGTTTTTGTCTACAGTAAAGCACAAGGGTGGACACACACACACACACACACACACACACACACGGGTACAAAGGTAGTTTTGTTCCCCGTGTTGCTGGAACTTCAGCTTTGCTTGGTCATCATGGATAAATGCCCCTCTTATCGAGCACAACGGGCACAGACAGAGCCCAGAACACACACACACACACACACACACACACACACACACACACACACACACACACACACACACACACACACACACACACACACTGTTGTGTAATACTACGACTTCAGGAGGAAATTTACCTTCAAAATAAATCTTTTGAATACATAAAAAGAATAAAAAAGTGAATGAGCACGTAGAAAGGTGTTTGTTTAAACGTGTGTGTGTGTGTTGTGTTGTGTTGTGCGTCCCCTCATCTTCATCGTCTGTGGCAGCTGCCCACACTGATAGTTGCTTTGTTTTCAATGAGTGCTTCTTAATGAGGTCAAAGGCTATTTAGGGCCATTGGACGCTGACGAGGAGAAACAAGAGGCACCTTCATCATGGTCAGAACACACACACACACACACACACACACACACACACACACACACACACACACACACACACACACACACACACACACACAGCTATTCATTACATTTGACCAAGACAAGGTCTAAAAAATCAGCTGCTGGAGAAAGAGCCTCTTTGTGTGTGTGTGAATATCCGAGCGGCAGAGACAGATGGGTGGACTGATTTCTATTTGGAGAGAGGACGGCTCTATTTGATTTACTAGTTCACAGAATGAAGAGCGCTCACATGACATTTCTTTCACAAACATAAATTACCGGGGCATTTTCCTCCCCTCACTAAATTAAACCTGCAGAGAGAAACTTTTGTCCCCCGTCAAGCAGCGATGGTTATCGCACAACTACTGTACGTGTGCTCATAGCGTTCGTCCGAGACGTCCATCTCCCCGTTTTTTAATCATTCCTCCGAGTTCACTTTCATCTGGAGAATGGTTCCGATGGTTGCTTCCCTCTTCAGCTCCGGCAAACCAAAACCTGCTAGTTGACGTAAATGCATCGGCGCCTGAAGGTTAAATGCGGGAACGACACCAGAGACACCAGGTTCAAAACTCAGGTGGACTGCGACGCACCAGGAGATCGAATCAGCCTTTTGTGTCCTTGTTTGCCAAAGTCCTGTAGTCCAGCTTTGTTAACGTCAACACTGGGACATTAATAACCAGATTAAGTTCCAGTTTAAGCGTTTACATGGTTCCCAGTGATCTGATTTATAAACCAGAGGTCGACACGTCATGTTTGATCGTCCTGTTAAAAACAGGAAACTTCATCTTATTCAGAAAGTCAATTAAAAGTATTTCCCAAAGTAATCAAGTAATTATTTAAGTTATAGTTACAAAAAAAGTGTATTTAAAATCTGTAATACGGTAAATAAAAGTTCACCTTGCTAAAAGATGAGATGTAAAGACGTCTGTGGTAGATGAGGCGAACGGAAAGAAATTGTCAACGCTACTACAATTCAGTTTTTTTAACAAACGCACACACACACACACACACACACACACACACACACACACACACACACACACACACACACACACACACACACACACACACACACACACACACACACACACACACACACACACACACACACGGAGACAAACCCCTTCACTGAGAAGTGGGCGGCCATCCTTGATTAGCCGGAGTGACTCAGCAGACGGCGAGCACAAGGGGGTGTGTGTTTTTTTTGGTGGCTTTTTGTGTGACGGTGCAATGAATGAGCACATTTGTGCTCATGTGGGAATATGTAAATGTGTGCGACTATGGCCATAATAGAGAGAGAATGTGTTGTTTTACCTCGTGGTCTGGTATCTCGGAGGAAAGGGTCTTTCCCAGAACCGCTGCCGTCAGATACGTCCAACAGCGAGCCGTGTTAGCCAGGTTATAACCTCCTGGTGAGAGAGCGGAGGAGACGGGAGTCAAGTTAGGATGAAGAGAGGCTCATTATTATTATGTGGTTACAAGCTGCAGGTACTGAACATCGTTTCTCCTGAAATCCAAACCTCTCAACCTTTATCTGATCACAGCTTAGTACCGGGAAAGTTCTTCAAAGTCAGACGGACAAAACAAATGTTCTAAAAACCTTACGTGAAGTGTAATTCGCCGAAGAGGTTCAGTTTGAACCTGTGTTGTTTGTCGTCAGCCGGATTACACAAAAAACTACACAACAGATTTCCAGGAAACTTGGTGGAAGGATGAAGAAAGAACTCAATTTAGGCACAGATGTGTTGTTTTCCCCAAGTTTCATGGAAATCTGTATCGTGGGTTTTTGTATAATCCTGCTGACAAACAAACAAACCAACAGACAAGAAATAACACAACAAAGATCCTTATGTACAGATCTCCTTCAGCCCACGAGACCGGGAGTTTGAAAACCATGAGATTCTTGTTTTATTGTCATGTCTGCTAAAACAAGACATTTAGTCTTTAATACAATATCCTCTGTTTATGCTGATTTCTTCTGGTTCTACGATTATGAAACACTAAAGTTGTTGCTTCGGGGAGGGAACTTTTCTGCGGTGGATTTTATTTGCCAACATTGAGAGAAAAGGCAGAATATTTTTGGTTTTAAGGCTGAGCTGTAAAATAATCTGTAGTTTTGTATTAAGGGAAATTACAGTGGAATGTTTGAACACTGCCACTGCAGCTTTTGGTTTCTTGTAAACTCAGGAGGGTTCGGCAATTTACTTTAATGCATAATAGGAAAATAAAACAACTTCAAGTCAAGATCAAGACGTGGCCACAACGCCACAAACTGGACGCTAACGAAATAAAACTGCTGAAAATGTATCGACACGGGAAAGACGAATAAAAAAAGGGTGAAGGATGAAGAGGAGCAATATAAAACCCCAAAAAATAGAGGAGGATGTAATGAAGAGAAAGTATGTAGGACAGAGAGGGAGGGAGAGAAAGGAAGAGAGGTGGGATTGTAGTTGAGTAAAATGGCTTCATTGTGTCGTATAATTAGTCGCTATCATCTGGCCGAGGGCTGAGGGGTCTGGAACAGAGCACGGTGTGTGTGTGCATTTGCGTGTGTGTGTGCGTTTGCGCGTGTGTGTGTGTGTGTGTGTGTGTACTGTATGTGCGTCTGTAAATGTGGATAAGTGAGTAAATCACTGACGTTCAAAGCAAAAACAAACAAATACAAAGATAAAAGATGATTTCATGAAAACATTTTACACACCACATGCATATACACTCATATACAGACACACACACACACACACACATGAACGTACACCTATGCAAACACACACACAAACACAAACAACACCCGTACCTCCTCCCAGCAGCAGCGTGGGGAGCTGCCACTGCAGGACGTACTGCAGGCACTTGCCCACCCCCACCGGGGTCATGTTGAAGGAGCACATGGGGTCGCCGGCCATCGTGTCAGCACCCAGCTGCATCACCACCGCCTCCGGGTTGAACTGCGCCCGCACCTCCTGCATCACACTGCACAACAAGGTGGCAGTAAACACAGACGCCGTCACACAGCCTGGACCAATCAGAAGTCGGTAAAGGTAACGTTCAAGTGGGGAAATGATGAAACCAGAGTGTAAGTAAAGATGGACGACACGTCTCCACGTCCTCTTGTTGTACACAAATGAAGCTAAAAGATCTTAGTCATAGTCACCGCTATCTTGTGCTTCTACTTCTCCAGCTCGGTTCTACCCACGGCTTCTCTCTCTTGCACAAATGTAGTTTGTTACGACTTCAGAAACTACAAATAAAGTAAATATTCCTTTTGAAATCCTGTGACGTCTCAGGTTTTATTTACTGTTCACTGTTAACTACTTAAATCAGTAAAATCTGGTCCAGTGTTTACTTTGAGGTTTTCACAGGAATCTGTGAAAGCCAAGGACAGAATACTTCAGCTGTGAAAAACCTAAGTTGGAGGGAATCCCCTGCTGAAGTGCCCTTGAGCAAAAAACCCTGAAACGGCACCCGCTCCAAGGCGAGCGTTCCATAACTGACCCAGACCTTTGACTTCCAGGGAGGGGCCCTGCGGTCAGGAGAGGGGAGGAAAAATAGGATTTCTCCTCAGGGATCCACGAGGAAAACAATTCTTCAAAGTCGACTCAGAGCTGCAGAGGGAATTTCCAATATGTCCCTGTGTGTGTGTGTGTGTGTGTGTGTGTGTGTGTGTGTGTGTGTGTGTGTGTGTGTGTGTGTGTGTGTGTGTGTGTGTGTGTCTGTCTGTGTACCTGGTAAAGATCTGGTAGTATCTGTCGTCCTTGATGCCGTCCTCCAGGGGGACGTTCACGGCGTACCAGCGGCCTTTACCCAGCCCCGTGTCACACATGTCCCCTGTACCTGAACACACACACATTTATCTTTCACTATATGTTTTCATTAAATCGATTATCACAAGAAAACGTGTTATTCCTGTTCAACATCTGCGAGAAACGAACCTGGGAAGAATCCAGGGGAGAATTTGTGCAGCGAGACGGTCATGACTTTGGAAGTGAAGCTGAAGGCGTCTTCCACACCTGCAGAGAGGAGGAGGAGAAAGAGAAACATAAGCTATAGGTCTGTTGATAGATGACGACAAACCTTTTAAACCTGAGTTTCAGCCTGATAATCAAAACACACATATAAAAAGCCTGGATGTATTGTGTGTGTGTTGTGTACCATCTCCGTGATGCAGGTCAACATCAACGTAAAGGACTCGCTCATACTTCTCCCTCAGTTTGAGGATTCCCAACACGGCGTCGTTCACGTAACAGAAGCCCGACGCCTCGTCCCTGGAGGAGAAAGACAGAAAAAGTATTTATCTTCCGGCATCGCATCTACTTTCACAGCATCTTTGCTCTAAAAGCGCTGATCTATGATATGATATCTGTGACTCACTTCTTAGCGTGGTGCCAGCCCCCGGCCCAGTTGATGGCCACCTCACACTTTTGGTCCAGCAGACACTGAGCTGCGGTGAGCGTAGCGCCCCCTATTGACGCTGCGTAGTCAAATATCCCCTCTACCACTGGACAGTCGTAACCTGGGGTAACACAGGAGGAGTCGAGGGGTCGAGGGCAAGAGAAGAGAAGAAACATGATAAAACGTCAACAATAAAGAAAAATGTGCACAATGCTGGTTTGGAATAAGTTAATTTTCATGTAGAGGTCGTTATTTTAAATACACTGATAGAAAAAGAAGCTCATATTGATAAGAGTGTAGCAAACTGAAGATATTGTACGGGCAATGTTTACATTTCATAAAACGGCCATTTAAAAAAAGGGAAATGAAGAGAACAATGAAGGGAGGAAGACAGAAATGAAGAGAATGGGTGTGAAGGATAGAAAACAATGGAGTGTGGAAGTAGAGCGAGAAAGATCTTAATCTGGGAAAAGGTGGAGCGGATAGAGAGAGAAAGGTGTGTGGAATACAAAAGGAGGAAGAGGACAGGATGAGGGATGAGTCGACGATGTAAGGAAGAAGAAGCAGCGGAGGGGGAGGAGGGGAGGAGGAGAGAGGAGGGGAGGAGGAGAGGAGGAGAGAGGAGAGAGGAGGAGAGAGGAGAGGCAGCGTTAGGCAACAAGTCAAGGAATTAAAAACAAGGAGGATGATTCTAAAGATAGAAATGTAAACTTTGGGCTGAGAGAGAAAAATCCCAGAGCAACAAACCACAGTGGATCCTTTTTCCACAGCGTCTGACTCAAGTTAGAATGAGTCAAATCTTTAAATATGTACTGTTTGTTTCAATAAAAAGCAGAAAATAAACAAAGACTAACTTGGAAAGAAAAGCAAAGTTACGGGAAAGTTGTATTTTTAGTTTAAGTAATGTTTTGAAAACCAGCGTCATACTGTCCCCTGCTGCCAAGAAACAGGCACTGCACGTGGATATTCTAAACCCATCTCTTCCTCCACTTCCCTTTTGAAGCCACATTTGAATCTAATATGAATTCAACTGGAAGTAAAAATAAGTTTTTAAAGAATAAGAATCACTCAACACGTGTTCTCGATGTGTTTCTCACCCAGGCCGTAGTCGACTGACTGGGGGTCATCGTTGTCTCCGTCCTGGCTGATCTTATGAAGATGTTCCAGGTACGAGTCTGTGTGGAACTTGGCCATTTCCTCTATGGTGGCAACACGAGGCTTCACGACACTGAGGGAAAAAATGTAAATCAAACTAGAGCCGGACCAACACAGGTATGAGACGACCTGAGAAGCTGGAGCTGACCGTTCTTTTCCAATAGATACAAATTCATTTTCTTTCAGTGGCCTCAGTGTTTTTGTCACTAAAAGAGTTTCTATAAAATCAGGAACTGGCCCGAAAACGTTCATATTCGGTCTGAGTGCGATTATATATATTGACAATACACATATAAGATAAGTAAGCATAAGATGTTGGAAAATTTGAGTTGAGACAAGTAGAGAAATGCAAGTATCCGAGTACTGATACCAAATACAAATACAGATTTAAAGACAGATAGCTGAAGTTGTGCATTCGACTAACGGAGCCTGTAAACGATGGTGCAGCAGATGTACGTGTTGTGGGTTTTTTTAAGTGAAAACAGTGCAAGAGTAAAACTTTAAACATCAGTTAATATGTATTTCAAATGTTTTACTACTTAATATAAGCATCAACAACAGCCCCTAGTTGGACTCTATCTATCTGTCTGTCTGTCTGTCTGTCTGTCTATCTACCTGATTGACTGACTGTCTCTCTGTCTATTTAGATGTCCTCTGAACCTTCTCTGTGAACTCGGATCTCTCGGGGTATTGAACCTCTAATCTCTTCCTCTCAGACCCAACAACCCTCTGTGCAGCAGCTGCAGCCACACGACTCACACCTGAAGTGCTTCCCCTGAATCAGGGATGGAACCAAGCAGCAGCTCCAGCTCCATGACTCACACCTGAAGTATCAGTGTTTACATCTGAATCAGGGATGGAACCAAACAGCAGCAGCTCCAGCTCCATGACTCACACCTGAGAGCAGTGTTTCACCCTGAATCAGGGATGGAACCAAGCAGCAGCAGCTCCATGACTCACACCTGAAGTATCAGTGTTTCACCCTGAATCAGGGATGGAACCAAGCAGCAGCAGCTCCATGACTCACACCTGAAGTATCAGTGCTTCACCCTGAATCAGGGATGGAACCAAGCAGCAGCAGCTCCATGACTCACACCTGAAGTATCAGTGTTTCACCCTGAATCAGGGATGGAACCAAACAGCAGCAGCAGCAGCTCCAGCTCCATGACTCACACCTGAAGTGTTTCACCCTGAATCAGGGATGGAACCAAGCAGCAGCAGCAGGTCCTCACCTCATGTGTCGCAGCAGCCCGTAGGCTTCGATCAGGGAATGGACCATACTCGCCTGCACGTGAGGGAAACAACACAAAGTCAGACACACGAGCAGACACCGAGAGGACATGAGCTGCGGAGTGTCCTCGCTCACCCGGTGCGGGACTTTGGACAAAGTGTCGCACGTCTCGATGTACTGCGAACTGTAGACGTACGCGACGGAGCGCGTCCCGGTGCGGTCCCCATCTCTGTCCCCGCTGCGACTCATGGACGAGCAGTTTGAAATCTGAGCTTTCGCCTGAAACTCGAGAGAAGAAGACGAATCCACAGCGACGGTCCTGCAGCCTGGTGTCACACCGTCAACAGCCCCCGCTCCATCCCGGGCCGGAGAGGCCGGCGTACCGCCCCGTTACAGGACAATTAAAGATGATTAAACTATAAAGGAGTATCATTAAAATGTTCGTATGAACTTTATTGAGGTGTTTCTGTTTTTTAATAAAGGCGTTGGTGTGGTTTTTAGAGGGAAATAACACGGAACGGTCACAAACTGAGCTCGGTCGGGAAGCCGGACGTTATTTACGCACGGACCACCAAGCGAGAAGCATTCTGGGAATTAATGTAGTCTTTCCTCTACACTAGTCAAATTAGATAATTAATTCTAAAACATATTCATGAGCAGGATTTATATAATTTGGAATAAAGTTATTTATATTAATTTGGTGACGGGGGGGTTCACACAGCATCCAACACCCAGTTCCGGGAGCTTCCGGACGTTTTTAGGACGGAGCACCGAGCGGGAAGGATTCTGGGAATGTTTGTAGTCTTTTGTCTCAAACAGCCAAAAAAGTTCATCAATTATAATCAATTAATTGATTATATGAATTATAATTTCAGCTCCCAGCGTTTGTCCTTTTAGTTCAACTAAGGTTTATGTACATGTATATGTATATGTATAGATACACGTTTTATAAGGTATTTTTATGTTATGTGTGCAAGTATGGATTTATAGATATTTTATTGATTGTAGTAACTTATGTTTATAAGGTTATAAAGTGACATAAGAAGAGAATATTCACACAGAGTTGAAGTACCTCAAACTTTTCACTAAATGGCGCCAAAAACAGCGGATTTGCACCAATCAACCATCACAACAAATGTAAAATATCATGATTTTATTCACAATTGATGCTTTAATCGTTCTTTGGGAGAACACAGAGATAAAACAGTGAATGTTCTTACATGTTTACCTACAATAGTTTTTAGGTCAACATGTTTGCTTCCTGGTTGCATTTGACAGCTCAGCTGCTTAAATTTCCCCACAAAGTTATTGTTTTAAATCGAAGTCATCACTATTAAAACAATATTTACTTCATCAGTAATTAAAATTCTTCCACAGGACAAACTCCAGACATCAGAAGTTTCACATGTGCCAAGTTATGTTCAGCAAAGAACACCATTTCCGGTTTCACAATTCAAAATAAAATACTCAGTACTCAGCAGATACTGTAATAAAAGTAGAGAGGAGGAAATTGTAAAAAGCAGTAATCATTTAGAACCCTTTTCATTCTTCTGAAGTATTATGATTTTTATATTTGTGGTGAAGTGGCTGAAAACCTTAATATAACTTTCATAATTGTATAGTATAAAACACATGAAATCAGTATATTAAAATAACAAGGGAGTGAATCACTACGTCTGTGTCCTTGTGGGGAATTTGTTTTAAAACTTGATATGAAGTTGGCCACATTACATGGAAGCTATTGATTTTTTAAAAATTAAAATCTTTTAATATTCATATAAATAAAGATCATATTAAAAGAGGTGTGTCCTATTAGTCTTTTACCTCCATGGTGCAGGGAATAACAATAATAACAACAACAATACTATTATTATTATTCTTATTAATATTAATAATAATACATTGGAGTCAAGTGAATTCTACGTGCTTTTGTTTTGAAGGCGGCCGCTGCTCACTTCCTGTCCCGTAGCCGTTAGCTTCAGTTAGCTTACCGCAGGTCGCTGGTGTCCGGTCTCCGCTTGCGGATCAACTTCTTGAATCCGCAGAGAACCGGGGCAGCAGCGGCAGCAGCGGTGTGTGCGTGGTGTGCGTGTGTGTGCGTGGCTCCTGAACCTCCGGTAACCCGCCTTCCTCCCCCCGGGGCCTGAAGACATGAGTTCCCCGCGGACGCTCTGAAGCGGCTCGTGTCGTTGAACCTGAACCTGAACCTGAACCTGAACCGAGGACCTGAACCGAGGACCTGTTGTCACCATGAGAAGCCGCAGCAACTCCGGCGTGAAGCTGGACAACTATGCCCGGATGATCCAGCAGACGATCATGAAACACCAGGTGCGACCCAGCGGGGTTCCGTCATCATGTTAATCATCATGACATCATCATGTTAATCATCATGTTGATCATCATGTAGTAAAGTCAGGCTCTCACGGGAAAGTGTCATGGCTGCGGGCAGCTTCACACACTCCTGTAGTAAAGTCTCGTTTCGCAAGACAACAGCTTCAAACACACACAGACACACACACAGTCAAAGCCTGAGTGTGTGTTTGTGGCAGTTGTGGCAAGTGTGTGTCTGAATCAGAGCTGGACGATACGATCAAAAACTCGGTAATTATCGCGATAAGTGTCACCTCATGAAGTGTAAAGAGTTGTTTGTTGTGTTGTGTTGTGTTGTGTGTTTGCACAATGCATTTAAACAGATTCCTCGATGCACATTAGTCCCAGACCTCGACACACAGATCTGTGCCAACCTCTTTTCGTGGACTTGATTTTGCACAAGGGGCCACATTCAACCTAAACTCTGCCCTCAGACGCTCACATGCACCTTAATGTCCTCACTATGCTGAAAAACGTCCAACCCACTGGGTGTGAAGTCCCCGTCTGAACCCATCTGAACCGTCTGAACCCATCTGAACCCGTCTGAACCCGTCTGAACCCGTCCCACATGGCAGCCGGCCCGGGGCTGTGCACAGCTCGCTGCTCAGATGGATCACTGCACTAACGACCAAATCCGGTCCCTGGGAGCTGAGTGTTTCTGCACAAAGACTCACTGACGACACTTTAAATGGAATCTGACAGATGCAGAGAAACATGTTGTCTGTGTTTGTGCGATCACAGCTACACACAGACTAAATGAACACCGTGAAACACAACTGTCCAGGGTCCCTCATCAGTTTGTGATAACCCCCTGACCTTTGACCTCTCTGTGTGTCTGACAGGACCCGGTGACCGGTCTCCTGCCGGCCAGCCCGGAGCAGCCGGACGCGTGGGTGAGAGACAACGTCTACAGCATCTTGTCCGTGTGGGCCCTCAGTCTCGCCTACAGGAAGAACGCAGACCGGGACGAAGACAAGGCCAAGGCCTACGAGCTGGAGCAGGTAGGTGTGTGTCTGTGGTCGGAGAGTGTCCAGCTCCTCTGTGTCTGCTGATGAAGAGTCTCATGTTCCTCAGTCTGGACACCAGGAAGAAGAGTGTGTTGACAATACTGACATTTAACCCTCCCTCTCTCTTCCTCTTCCTCTTCCTCTTTCCTTTTGTCTAGAATGTGGTAAAGCTGATGAGAGGTGTCCTGCAGTGCATCATGCGGCAGGTACGTTGTTTGTGCGTTGCTTTTCCTCGTCCCTCGTTCCTCTTTCACAAACACACACACACAGGATGAGGGTTTAACACAGGAGCTGGACAACGTCTCAGCAGTAACAGTAAATACACTGGAGGTTAAGATCCACGGATTTAAACCTCAGACTGGAACTGCATCCAGGGTTCATTCCTCCGCCAAGTCCCAACAAACCAAACCAATCAGATCTTCTTATGAATCCCAGTACACTGATGTCTCTGTCCACTCTGCTCCGTCCTCAGCTGGACAAGGTGGAGAAGTTTAAATACAGCAGGAGCACCTCAGACTCCCTCCACGCCAAGTACAACACCAAGACCTGCGCCCCCGTGGTTGGAGACGACCAGTGGGGTCACCTGCAGGTGGACGCCACCTCCCTCTTCCTGTTCTTCCTCGCTCAGATGACCGCATCTGGTGAATAAACTCGTCCTCGCTCCCTGTCGTGGTTTTGAACTCTCGATGTGATTGTTATTCGGAGGTGTTCTGCATGTGTGTGCTCACGGTCACGCGTGTGTTCCAGGCCTTCACATCGTCTACACTCAGGACGAAGTGGACGTCGTTCAGAATCTCATGTTCTACATCGAGGCAGCTTATAAAGTGGCGGTAAGTTCTCATTGGTTCACCCTCAGACGAGGAGGAAGTGGTTTCACAGGAAGTCTCTGTCCTCTGTGCTTCAGTTTGTGTGTTATTATAAGTTCTTAAGACTTCGGCGACGCATTAACGTCACCGTCTGATTTTCTGGTTCCCTGCAGGATTATGGGATGTGGGAAAGAGGAGACAAGACCAACCAGGGCATCACTGAGATTAACGTCAGCTCTATAGGCATGGCCAAGGTAAATACACACAAACACACACAACACACACAAACACACAGTAAATACACAAACTCAAACTGTAGAAACAGGCTCAGGAGAATCGTGGGAAGCAGGTGGGAGGAGCAGAAACAGCCTGAGCGATGGCAGAACAGGTGCTCCAGCATAAGTCTCTGGCACGGAGCAAGGTGTCTGGTCACTGTGGCGGCCTTTACGCTGACCTTTATACAACCCAGACTGACTCAGGATCAGATGGGAGACGCTGTGTACTCGGCAGTAACTGCCTTCCGTATGGATTCATGTTATGTTTCGGTCGTCAGCCACGTTTTTACCTCAATAAGAACATTTTTGTGATGGAGTTTTGTCTGGTTTCATTAAAAAAAACTCCCTGAAACTTAAAAATCCAACACAAACATTGCAGTTCTGAAGTTTTAACACAACGCGCTGTCCTTGTCCGACAGCAAACAGGAGGTATCAGGTTCTCTGTGGTCTTCCAAGAATGCAGACACACACACACACACACACACACACACACACACACACACACACACACACACACACACACACACACACAAACACACACAGAGTCTAATTTAAGACTTTTGAAACAGGCACTGCAGGACATCCCAAGCTCTATTAATTACGTGTCATTTTTAGCATTTGAATGTAACACACACTTACACGTAATGTTGCTCACTGATTGAGGGTGTTTCAGTATCCAGATAATGACAACAACTGTAATATTTTAGTTGTGTGTTGTGTGTTGCGTGTTGTGAGTGTGTGGGACATACAGATGTGATGTTGTGTTCTGCTGTGTGTCCTGCAGGCAGCTCTGGAGGCGTTGGACGAACTCAACCTGTTCGGAGCAAAAGGAGGACCTGGATCTGTGGTCCACGCCTTGGCTGACGACATACAGCACTGCCAGGTACACACACACACACACACACACAAACACACACACACAATTATATATCTTTTTACATTGTTTAATCTTTTCCCCTCAGTCCATCCTGACCTCCATGTTACCCCAAGCGTCCATCTCTAAAGAGGTGGACGCCGGAGTCCTGTCCATCATCTCGTACCCTGCGTTTGCTGTCGAGGACATAGAACTCGTCAACATCACCAAGGAGGAGATCATCTCCAAACTCCAGGTGGGGGGGGGACTTTTTACTGATGGGACTTTATAAAACTCTCTAAAACTGAATGAACGTGGATTTTGACATGAAGAAAATATGAGGCTCTACATAATGATGGGGGTGATTGTTACAGATCGAGGAGGAAGAGGGAAAGTGTTTTTATTACAGCCTAGATGAGGAAGAACATGCTGAACATCTACTGGAGCTGTATAGTCACTTCTTACCTTGTGCATTTTATAAACTTCTCTCCCGTCGTTTCAGGGTCGATACGGCTGCTGCAGGTTCCTCAGAGACGGACACAAAACACCTAAAGAGGTAAACGAGTTCTGTCCTGGTCTCTATCTCTATCAAGGTGGAAAAATATGTTCGATCTCTGGCTCCGAGAAATATTAGAAAACAGGAGATAAGACTTATTTCTGTTCTTGCACAATGAGGTGATTTTTCTGTCTCTGATTCTGCCTCCACCCATTGTCCTCAGGATCCAAACAGACTTTATTACGAGTCCGCAGAACTGAAGCTGTTTGAGAACATCGAGTGCGAGTGGCCGCTCTTCTGGACCTACCTCATTCTGGATGGCATTTTCATCAACAGCCCGGAACAGGTAGTCTACACCTGCATGTGTCTTTACAAGTCGGACCTCGGTATGAACGTCTGTCCCGAGAGACGGATTAGACTCTGATTCCTCTATTCAGGTGCAGGAGTACCAGGAGGCTCTGGAGGGAATCCTCATCAAACAGAAGGACGGGTTACGACTGGTCCCGGAGCTCTACAGTGTCCCCGCAGACAAGGTGATGAAACCAGGAGACATTATCAATAACTGCATGAATTTGTCAGTGTTGTTTTGTGGTGTTCTCATGCTTTTTATTCTCGCTTTATTGTGTTGTGTGTTTCCACATGTGAACAGGTGGAGGAGGAGTGCAGGAACCCTCACTCTGTGGAGAGAGTCTCTATGGGCAAATGTCCCCTGAAGTGGGGACAGTCTCTGTACATCCTGGGAAACCTTCTGTCCGAGGTGAGCCGTCGTTTCACTGAAGAACTTGTAATGTGAACCATTTGCATACAAAGACTTTATTTACTGTTTCTTTGTCAGGGTTTCCTTGCTCCCGGGGAGATCGACCCTCTCAACCGGCGTTTCTCCACCATCCCTAAGCCTGATGTGGTCGTTCAGGGTGAGTCATCAGGAAACACCGTGAGGCCCTGAGCTGCTGAAACTCTTTATTTGTTATGCTTGTTAAAAACCGTCCGTCTCCTCTTGCAGTGTCAATTCTGGCCGAGACCGAGGAGATTAAAGAGCTGCTGATGAAGAACGGCATCGACGTGGAGACGGTGGCCGACATCCATCCCATCCTCGTGCAGCCGCCCAAAGTCCTGAGCCACATTTACGCCCGACTCGGTACAAGAAACAGCTTTAAAAGAAACTTCATTCCATCATTTTGCTGTTCTCATATTTTAAAAGGGGAAAATCACATGTAATCGAGTCACATTCCGTTTCTCCTCCTCCTCTGCTGCGGCCCAGGACGTAACCCCAGGCTCGGTCTGACCGGGCGACCCTACAGGAGAATCGGGGTGTTGGGAACCTCAAAGTTCTACATCATCAGGAACACCATGTTCACGTTCACTCCTCAGGTCAGCAAGCAAATACGAGAAGTGGAGATCAGTCAGGTTTCCAGCTGTTGTTGTGAAGATCAGACTTATTATGATTAAAGAAATTAACGAGGAAAAACCTGAAAATATATCAAATATAAATTTAAAGGACTGATTTTCCACATCTTATCGCTCCAGTTCATCGACCACCAGCAGTTCTACCTGGCGTTGGACAACAAGATGATCGTGGAGATGTTGAGGACAGAAATCTCCTACCTGTCGTCCAGATGGAGGATGACCGGACGCCCCACTGTCACGTTTCCCATTTCACAGACGATGCTGAGTAAATAAACACACACACACACACACACACACACACACACACACACACACACACACACACACACACACACTCACGATGTACCTGGAAGTGCTGAAAACATCTGAAGTTATCTCAACGTAAAGACTTCAGGTGTTTGAAGAGTCAGCCCCACTGCCTTTCGCCAGTTCTTCTCTCAGGAGATCGAACCCACTCACCAGAGTTACACAGAGAAGAACATTATGTGTGTGTTCCTATTGTGCGTGTGTGTTTCAGCTGAAGACCACACAAACCTGGATCCTGCCGTCCTGGCCACGCTGAAGAAGCTACAGGACGGATACTACGGAGGAGTGAGGTGAATGTTCCTGTGGATTCAGAGGTCAAGTCTCATGTAGAGGAGTTCACATGAAATTAAATCAAAATGAGCTCCTTTGACAGAATGATTGTATATTCTATATGTTTACAGTTAATAAATCATGTTAAATTAATTAAATAAGTGAATAAAATAAAGTCAAACGACGAGAAAATACCACTTCTCTGATATTTCTCCCGAGGGATGACGTGGAAGGTTTGGCCCAAAGTATCCCTCGATCCCCAGGGGGTAAAAATAACATTTATAATTATAACAGACTTTTTAGTCGCACACAAAACTCTTCATCCTTTCCTCTTCCTCCTTCCCAGGATCCAGACGGGGAAGCTGTCGGAGTTCTTGACCACTTCCTGTTTCGCCCACCTGAGTTTCCTGGACGGTAAGGGTCCCGGCAGCATGGGCCACCGCAAAGAAGAGTGTGATGATGAGAGTAGCGACGATGGATACGTGCATGAGTTGCGTTGTGATGATGGTAAGAAGCCGCTTGATGGAAATGGTGCCACCAGCCGTGGAAAAATATTCCTTCACTTTATAATGTCACGCTGCCCGGTGGCGTTTCTTTGTTTTCCATCGTTGGTCTGACCATTCCTGTTCATACTCACGTGGTCAAAGACTGTGGTTGTAAATACACATGTGCAAAGTGCCGGTGCTCTGAGTCACTATTAACACAAATTAAACGTTTGAACCTCATTTTAAATTCAACGAGTAACTTTTAATATTCCTCACCTGAAAGAGATTGAACCTAAAATATATCACAAAACATGATTAATAACAATCTCCCTGTTTTCTCATCATTTAACTTCACTGATCTTTGACCTCAGCGTTGTGTCTCTGTGCTGTTTGCATCTCTCTGTTGGAAAATGAAGCCTCGAGTTTCTCAACCTTTACTAACAGTCGTTGTTTTGATATTTTAGAAAATTGATGTTGCATTTAAATGACTTCAATAACTGCATGGACGATAGAGTCTTAAAACTGATGCCTGTGTCCTGTGCACGTCTTAAATTAATAAACACGCATGTTGTAAAATGACTTGTGTGACTGGATGCATGTGCATGAACCTGCAGATGATCCTAATATATTTACATTTTGCATTTTGATCGAGAATAATAATGTTAACAGCTAAATTCAAACTAAGGTGACTCATTAATACATTTATTTTCACAGGTACCTCTCAAGTCATACAAATCAATTTGGTTTTATTGTTAATACATTTTTTCATGTCAATATATGTTAGAAAAGAACAACACGTGTAATTACTTAAAGATATTTTAATGTTGGATGGTTTGGTTTTGATTATTGGGTTCTCTTACTTTTTAAGGACCTGTAGTTAAGAGTTGTAAACTTGTCTTTGAAACCATGACTCTTGTTGCTTCTCTTTATCTTTTGTCCTCACTCTTCCCTTCGTCCTGCTCTTCACATCACATCCTCTCTCAATCACCTGTCTCCTCAATCTGTCCCCTTGTCCACGTGTCCAGAGGCGGACGACCTCGCTCAGTACCTGGACCACCTGTTGGCCCACACTGCGCCCAAGAAGCCCAAACAGAAGGTCGTGGGTCTGGGCCGGTTCAAGGCGGCTGCCACCAAGACGAAGGATATGGTGTCTCTGAAGAACAAAGCTCAGGAGCTCAACGTGCAGAGTGAGTGGATCCTTCATTAAGACGTCACAACGTGCGTCAACGTGCAGAATGAAAACACCGTGTTTGTGTCTAGACGTCAACATGTACCTGGAAAACAAACTGTTTCGCTCTCGTCAGCCGTCGCTCAACCTGAACCTCCCCGAGGAACAAGCAAGTGGGGTGTGTTTCAATTCCCCTCAGTTCTTTCATCTACACCATCTTCTGTTTTCCTCTGTAATGATTCAAAGTGAACATCTTCCACCTCCAGGGTCCAGACGTGCAGGTCACCTCAGAGAGCAGCATCCCCCGAGACGCCAGCGGAGGAATCGACTACGAGGCTCTGGTCCAGATGCTCAAAGACACACAGAGTCTGCAGGACCAGGCGGACATTCTCCACATCCTCTTCAAAGACAAGTGAGATCTTAGATCTTAGATGGACGATGACAACAATTTAAAAATAGCATAAACAGTTAATTCTACCATTCAGTCCGTATGATATATACTTATTTAAATACAGTATATGACCATCTGGAGGATTCCTACTTGAAGTAAACTAAAGTTTTTAAAGGAGCCAACTCACGGACGTCAAACTCTTCCCTAACTCTGACTGTGCAGCGTTTATCAACCTCTGTGCATGTTGTGTTGTTGTCTGTGTCTGTGTGTGTGTTGTTGTGGGTCTTTTTAACAGGGGCATGGACTGGGACACTCAGCTGCACGGTAAAGGCTCCACGGTGCAAACGCTGCTCACCGACCTGTATGAGAAGGTTGGAGAGCTCAAGCTGTGGGGCCTCATCAGGATGCTCTCCGGCATGTTGAAGAAGAAGGTGGAGGAGCTCGACTCGGTACGAAACCACAGCGACGCAGTTAGAAACAAACCTGAGAGAGACATTCCTTTATTTATTAAATATTGTATTATATAGTATGATAACCTTTCTTTTATTTCCATTTAACTTGAGACAGCTGTTGAACATCCAGATCCCTCTCATCATCCTCCTCCTCCTCCACTCCTTCACACACTTCCCCCTCATCTCATCTTTTCCACATCTCCTTTCTGATTGGTTGTGATCTCTCTCTCTCCCGCTCTGTAGGCCTGCTCTGATTTGCTGGCGCACCAGAAGCACCTGACCGTGGGTCTGCCTCCGGAGCCCAGAGAGAAAACCATCACCGCTCCCATACCCGCAGACCAGCTGGCGGCGCTCATCGACGAGGCCAGCGACAACAACATCAGCGTGGCCATACTCACTCAGGTGAGTCGTGCCCTCCACCAGATTTAAATTTGTCCTCACCTTGTCCTCCTCCTCCTTCATCTCCCTTCTCTCCTCCCTCCTCCAGGAGATCATGGTGTATCTGGCCATGAGCATCAGGACTCAGCCCAGTTTGTTCAGCGAGATGTTCCGGCTCCGTATCGGCCTCATCATCCAGGTCATGGCCACAGAACTGGCTCAGTCACTCAACTGCTCAGGTCAGAACACGTTTTATACAAACTTTGAAAGTATCCAGTCACAACTTCTGAAAAAGTCCCATTTTCTTATTTTGCTAAATCCCAAAATATGTGTGTGTCTGTGTGTGTGTGTGTGTGTGTCTGCAGGAGAGGAGGCCACAGAGAGTCTGATGAGTTTGAGTCCGTCTGAGCTGAAGAATCTCCTCCACCACATCCTCAGCGGGAAGGAGTTCGGCGTGCAGCGCAGCAGTGAGTCACACAATCCCCTCGTTTGAACGTGACCTTAGGTTTTATTCTGAGTCCAGTCGCACTTCTCCCTCCAGTCCGCTCATGCATCACATCCTAAACGTGAAAAGTTGAATTTAACATGTATTTTTGTTGGGTCCCCCCCCCCTCAGTGCGAGAGGTGGACACTGGAGTCAGTCCCGCCATCTCCATCCATCATCTGGGCAACGTTGGCGCCACCAAGAGTGAGAGAGCCGGCATCAGCAAACTGAAGAGCGACATGCGGATGGTAGGATCCTGTTGGTTGTGCGATTAGAACACACCTCTCACATCGCATGTTTGCATTTGTTGACTCTTTTGTAAAAGAGAGAACTTCACGGATGAGGTGACGCGATGAGAGGACGTTGCTTTGAAAGTGTTTTGTCTTGTTGCAGCTGGAGCACAGGTTGTCTCTGACGGAGCCGAGCAAGGTGACGACGTCCGGCCGCGTTGATTCAGATTAGCTGCTAATTCAGACGCTGATGGGGAAGAATAATTTGGTTTAGAAAAAATAAAAAAAAGGGAGAATTATGGAGGTTTCGTAGGAATTGAAACGGCAAATCTGAATTTTTGCTGCGGAGGAATTCCGGACCCGGTGAAATGAGTTGTGTGGTCGTGGATGTAAACGTCACCAGAGCAGCTTGTTTCCTGTGATTCTTTCACCACCTGGTTTTCTTGTTGCAGGCGGACCACAGGTTGTCATTGACGGATCCATTCAAGGTGATGAACACGTGAAGGAATATTAATAACCACAGTGTCATAGCTGATTATAGGTTTTACATATCGGTAGAAATCAATAATACATGTGTACATGTGTAAACATCACCAATCAGAATGTGAAGGAGACTTTTTCATACTGATCAAAAGAGACTTGCTTGTTCTCCGATTTTACAAATATGAGTTTTTAAATCCAGTGGTGGAGTCGAGGTGAGAACCTGAGGTTTGAAAACACCTGAAAAGCTCCGGAACAGAAACCAGATGTTTTTCTCTCCAGCTGTTTTGTCTCCGAGGTGAAGAAGGAAAAGCTCGACTTCATAACGCTGCTTGTTTTGTGTTTGTTCTGATTCAGGACCCCAGGCTGTCTTTAACAGATCCGGTCACAGAGGTGATGATGATGAGGAGGATGATGATGATGAAGGAGTTAATTCACGTTGCTGTGGTGTTGTGAACTCACCGTTTCTATATTAATGTCATTAACTGGTTTTGCTGTGAAACAGGAGTATTGGGTTTTGCTCACATGAACAGAGCTGGTTGTTCATTGTTTGCCGTGTGGTCGACCGCAGGGGGTCCAACTGGGTTCAGGTGGTGATGGTGTAAAATTCAAAATAAGAGTCTGGACAAATGGAGAGTAATCGCTTAAATCTGACGGAATTAAAAATAGACGAGTTGTAATTTAGTGTTAATTTGATTCTGATGCAGATGCAGAGGGAAGAGAGAGATGCTCAGAGTGATGATGATGATGATGATGATGATGGTGATGATGGTGATGGTGGTGGTGATGATGATGAGGTGATGGTGCTGGTGGAGGTGCTGGTGGAGGTTGCTTGATTTCCGTGAATGGAAAGGCTTCAGGCTTTGAAAGGATTTGGTTGAAAAGAGAAAGTTAAAGCAGAGTTGATGTATTGTCTGTTTCAGTGGGACCAGTCTCCGACTCCTCGCAAGGTGACTCTGAAAACCACGTTAAACTGGGTTCTGTGGGTTTTAATTCTCATGAACGTCGACTAAAGATTATGAAGCCGATCATCTGACTGGTTTACATACGGACGGGTATTAGGATGTATAAAATACAATTTAAAAAAGATTATTACTCATATTATATTGGCAAACTTGAACAACATTTCTCCCGTTGAGTTCGATGTTATTTTTGACATCTTTTATTTTTCTTCTGCCTGATACTCCTCCGTATTAACTTTCTGATTTCTGATGGCTGCTGATTTCAGGCTATTAAACTTTAATTTCTATAGTTGATTCTGTAGAAAATACTAAGAATTGTTTTAATTATCTTTCTGCTTCTCAATGAAGGGAATATTTGATATTTCTGCTTAATATTTATTATTTATTATATTGAAAGTTAAATGAAAGAAGTTGAGAAGTGTCCAAACATGTAAATGAAGAAGAAACCAGGAGGACGTGTGTGTGTTTAATCTCTCGTCCTTCAGATAAGATGGAAACTGGGAAGTTCGCTGTTACGTGACGATGAGGTTTTATTTTTCTGTGCAGGGTTTTTAGCGCCACCTAGCGCCGTTTCGTGGAATCCTCCTCAACCAGGGAACTAATCAGTTTATTCATCTCTAATTTCACTGTTTTCTCACCTGATTTCTGTGATTTCTAATCCTGATTTTGATTCTTGCACGATGTGACTCTGGATGAATCGATGTAAGAAGAAGCTCCATCCCTCCGTTTCTCTGTTCACCACCGAGCTTTGTGTTTTATCTGTGTGTGTTCTTCTTTTTCCTCTTCTCCTCTTTTTTCCTCGTCTCAGGGAATGAGATCTCAGTCACTGGACATAGAAAACATCGAGTCTGGGGTAAAGATTTGTCCGTCGATCACATATTTATCACAAGTCAGATTTGGGGAGTGGTCTTCTGCTATATGCCTCAAGACAGGAAGGGGGCGCTGTTCTTTGAGAGTCAAACAGCAGCTGCAGTGACTCCTCTCTGTTTGTGATGATGCAGAGGTACCGGATGCCGTCAATCGAGTCTCTGGACATCCCGGAGTGCGTTCCCGTCAGCAGGGACACCCGACACGGCCAATGGCTGCGCAGGAGGCGTCTGGACGGCGCCTTGAACCGAGTCCCCGTCGGGTTCTACCAGAAAGTCTGGAAGATCCTGCAGAAGGTCAGACCCACACTGAGCTTCAGTTATTAGCTTAGATCAGATCGAATACAACAATACACACAAATTACATGAGTGTTTGGACTTTTAATCCACATTGAATTCAACGTGGTGATGAAACCAACCTGTTTTCCTCCAGTGCCACGGTCTGTCCATCGAGGGCTTTGTTCTTCCTTCTTCTACGACCAGAGAGGTAAACGCTCCTCACTCCAAAGTCCCCTTGTTGCTTCAGTTCATTGTTAATCGGATGCTGTCTTCTCACTTCTCCTTTTCTTTGTTCTCATTTCCTTCACTTCACCACATTAAACCAATCACAAAGTTTGGAATACAACATCGAAAAAGCTGAGAATCGTCTTATTTCACTTATTTTCTTCTTGTTTCTCCAGATGACGCCGGGTGAGATCAAGTTCGCCGTCCACGTGGAGACGGTTTTGAACCGCGTCCCTCAGCCCGAGTACCGGCAGCTGCTGGTGGAGGCCATCTTGGTCCTCACCATGCTGGCGGACGTGGAGATCCAGAGCATCGGCTCCATCATCCACATCGAGAAGATCGTCCACCTCGCCAACGACATGTTCTACAAGGATCAGGTGGGCAGCGCCACACACACACGACCCTCAGATTCAGTGTTGTAGTAATCAGTTCTTTAACAGGAAGTTCTTCTTCTTCTGCTCCAGATGGATCTGGGAGCAGCGGAGCACATCCTGGACAGGGACCCGGGCACCGGAGTGTGCAGGCTGCTGTACGACAGCGCCCCCAGTGGCCGCTTTGGGAGCATGACCTATCTCACCAAGGCCGTGGCGGAGTACGTGCAGGACCTGCTGCCCAGCGGGTCGTGTGCCGTGCAGTGAGAAGACGCCGTGACGCAGCTCCACTGAGACGTAAAGCGTTTTCTACCTTAAAGTCACAATAGAAACGTGAGGCTGAAGGTTCGAGACATGTTACAGTTTTTTTTTCACAAAGGGAATTATGGGAAATTCTTGTCCTGAGTTAGATGATAAAATGAATTATTGGCAGGCTAGCTGTTTCCTCCTGCTCTCAGTCTTTGTGCTAAGCTAACTGCTAACTCGCTGTAGCCGCACGTCGATGTTTCTCATCTAACTCTCAACAGAGAACTCGTTTCACTCGATGTCAAACTTTTAAATTAATAATCGAACGTTCATTATAGCAGCTCATGAATATTTTCTTCAAAGCGTAATATCTAAACCAGTGGAAGTGGATCTAACTTTCTAAAGAACTTACAGAAACTTGTGACTCACACGAACCTTCAGCCGGAACTAAACTTTCTCACTGAATCCTCATCAAGCTTCAGAGACTCAGACACACTCGTCTGTTCTCGTGTGTGTAACCACTGTTAAACAAATACTGCTTCAAACTGACGCTGATCTATTTCCACATCTGCTCAGACTGTGGTGCAGCTGGTGGAGGGAGGAGGGTGAATGCACCCCCGACCTGGTCTCGTGTCACCATACCTCAACATCCTACATGCTGTGTGATGTAAAAAAAAAAATAATGGTTCATAATTAAATAATCTATTTATTTTACATTTAGACATCAGACGTGTCTCTGACGGGACACGGATCTGTTCGGGAGATTTCTCTAAAGCCTTAACTCGTAAAAAGTGTGTGTGTGTGTGTGTGTGTGTGCGTGTGCGTGTGTGTGTGCGTGTGCGTGTGTGTGTGCGTGTGCGCGTGTGCGTGTAGCTACATGAATGCTGTTTCATTGTAACTGGGTGAAACTCTGTGTTTGTGCAGAAATGACTTTACTTTTATTGTGTCATGTTGGAAAATAAAGAGTTTTTAGCACGATGCTGTTCGTTTAATAGTTGTTTTTGAAAACTACACAGTGAATTCTAAGCCCTTTAAAGAAGGGAAGCACTTTAATTCACTGTCGTCATGAGCTAAACTTTAACTTTAATTAGTTTATCTTGTAATAAAAACAGTGAAACTAACATCATCTGTTGTTTTACTTTATCTTGGGCACGTTTCACCTCTAACACTTTGTTCTCCAGGTGTTTTAATGTCTCTCCATGTGAAGAACAAACCATCATGAGTCAGTAATTCAGATTATTATTATTATTAAGGTCATTAATATGTTGAGAAGAACAGGAGGAGGAGGAGGAGCCTGTCTGTGATATTAGAAATGAATAATATCCACTGAACAAACCGTTCCTTCATTGTTTTGTTGTTTTTGAAGCTAATTCTGTAATAAAAGAGAAAAGATAAGTTGTTTTGAGTTTTTCTTTTTCTGGAGCCTGTCACAAATCTGCTGTTTACGTCCAACCTCCAATCAAATCGCTCTACCTGCTTCGTCAGGGGGCATGTCTGATGAGATGCGCATTATGCAAATGTGTAACTTCTTACTCATTAAACTAATATTAGAGGAACGGAGGAGAAGGTTTTGTGTCATGAAGAGTTGATGTGTTACGTTAAACTTTGAGCTGTGATGTTAAGAGTTTAAAGTTCAGCTCGCAGGACAAAAGGACCTGAAACAAGTCGACAGACAGACGGAGGTAAACACAGACACGGGCTCAGTACAGACCTTAAATATTGACCCGAACATATGTAAACGTGAACACACAGACTGTCACCAACTGAACCTGAACCTGGATCACGTTTCCTCCTCTCGATCAGATGAAGGTGAAAGTGCAGCTGCATGAGTCAATACGTCGTCCACATGTGAAACTCCTGCAGGAAACTGCTGAGCGAGCAGATTTCAACAGGCCTCGTTTCAGGGTTTGTGCTGAAGACCCAGATTCATTAACTCACATTATTGATTCTGGTCTTCAAGTCGTTTGAAGTCGGTGAACGTGAAGTCAAATGTCCGACTCGTGCATTAAAGCCACTTGTTTCTTTCAACATGAATTATTCTAAAACTCAAAATAAGGCGAAAGAAATCACGGTTGTTATTTTGCAATGCTTTTATTCCCCCTCCTCCGCCGCTCTACACACAGTACACACAGTACGCACAGTACGCACAGTACACAGTACAAAGATAATTTTTGGTTTAAAAGTGCAATCCTACTCAAACATTTCTCAAACATGCTGAGTGTACAAAATATCAGCAACCACCCGCTCTGTGCATGACGTAAACTATGCAGGTGAGTCGAAGCAAAATCTGAAAGTAAAACCCCGAGGCCGTGCAGCTCGTCGTCAGGGAACTGTTCCCAATAGACCAGGGTATTTTAAATCTGGGAAGATTGTCTGAGCACGTAGACAGGAAGGTTTTGGGATATTTATTATTCTAAAACAAGCATTTCATTGTCAATATATCTAAAAAGAAATACATAAAGTATATTTTGGGTACTGAAAAAAATCTAAAATACATAGATATGACAGGTATGTATCCTCCATTTGTTTTAAATGAGGTGTTTGTAGTTGAAGTGATTTCATACTCGGCAGATTCATTTGCACCTGAACAAACTTTTCTTTAAATACAACTTTGAACAGAATAAAATAGAACTCGAAGATGTTAAAATGTTCCGGCTGCTCGAGCACGGCCGCAGAGTTTTGTAACTTCTGCAGCTTCTCTTCTTCTTTTCAACGTCGTGTTCTTGAGGTTGTTTCTGTTTCCTCTTATTAAAAACTCCGGCTGTCGACCGTCATCCCACTGCGTCAGAAATCTGATATTACAGTCAGATTTACATTTGGTTGCTTTGTTAAACGGGAAAAAAGAAGGTTTTTGGCCAAAGCACATTTCTTCAGGGGTTTTTAAAGGCTGACGATTCACAAACTTCTTAAAATCAAACTGATTCACATTCACAAAATTAAAAACGAGCTCCACATTGTTTGCTTTTTCTTTTCTTTTTTTCTGGCTGGTTGTTGATATTCGTCATAACTGGCTGTTCTTTGTGTTTTGCTTCTATGATCATGTCAATTTCTGGAGGTGAGTTCAAGGCCACAGTTTGAGATCAGGGCTGAAGGGACTTTGGTCCATGGAAGTAGAAGTAAAGGTAAAAAAGTTTGAAGTTGTTCGGACCCTTAATAAAAAAACCTTCTCACTGATCCTATCGTGGAAAATATCAAGTATAAACACGACTTTTCTTTTGGAACTTTCCCCCTCGAGTGATATTTCTCATTATGGGTGGAGCATTAATTAACTACTTGCTGTGTGAATCCATAAAAACCTTTAGATTTCATCAGAAACCAATTGGAACGTATAAATACAGAAGTCCGATTACAGAGCCTGGATGAGTTCCGGTCATCAGAACCCTGGTGCGGATCAACGCCTGCTCACTGGGGCTCGAACGTCCGGTGTCCGAGGACGGTCAGTAGTTCACGGGCTCGGACGGGGAACGATGGCTGGTGGAGCAGTAGCCCCCCCTGTGGACGACAAGAGAACAACACGAAGCTCTGTCAGAGGCTTCATCGTTCTTCATCACTGAGGCAAAACTTTCCGTTTTCTGTAATTCTCAGTTTGATAACGTACAAAACGCATTAGTTCATATATTGACGCGCTTCTCTTGAGAGTATATCTATTCATTTCCAATCTACTAATCACATCACCTATATTTGATTGAATATTCAATATGGCGTACATAGTAAATAAACTAAAAGAGATGCTAAGCTAACTGCTTAAAGCTGCAACATGGAACTCCACCACTAGATGTCACTAAATTCCACACACTGAACCTTTAAACTACTGGAATGCTTCAATGACTTGCTTCTTAATGCCTTAGCTAATATTGACCTGAGTGTTAGCGACCTGGATTAAGTGCGTTTTTTACATTTACTTGAGCTTCGTATGTCAACGATTTAACCTCGGATTCCCTGATAGTGTGTATTTGATAACGTTGCGTTACCTGCAGAGTCCTGTGGAGCACTCGTAGTTGTTTTGGCAGTAAGCTCCGAACGGTTTACTGCTCATGATCCTCCACAGGGGGGTCATGCGAGCGACCCTCCTCAGCGTGTGGACGACCGAGTCTGAACTCTGGTCGGAGCTGGACTGCAGCCGAGAGGCCAGCGGACCCGCACACACCTGCAACACACACACAACACACACACAACACACACACAACACACACACACACGAGTGGATTAGAGACCAAGGACACGCTGCACGATTAAACATTGATTTATTACAGTAATTATCCACAAGTCAACTCCGAGTATCTCTATTGGACATGTGCTGAGTCAAAGTGGTGACTTCATTTGCCGGTAGTTTGTCTAAAGTTTCCAAGATCAAGATTTAACTTTTACGTTCAACCACCACCAATTAATGTACATGTCTCCAAAGTGAAAATACATAAAAAGATCATTTATTTACATGGGTACGTTACTATTATGGTACATTTACTTTCTAAAACATACTTGATTTGCATTTTCTGAGTTGTTTTCTCATGATTAGCTTTACTTTAAACATATAAAATCTATGTTTTTCACAGTCTGACGTAGTTTCTAATATGTCAAACATTCAAAAAGACAGTTTTTCTGAATGCATCCTCTGACACATGTCACTGGACTCACTCACCTGCTGAGCCAGCATCAACAGCACAAAGCACAGAGCCACTGCTGCTCTGCTGTGGACGAAACTGCTTCTCTCCTGCATCTCTTCAGCCTCAGGTCCGACCGGGCTCCGGGTAAATCTCTGCAGGACTCAGTCCAAATAGAGAGTCTGGAGTTTAGAGTCCGGCTCAAGTCGGGTTTCTTTGAGCTGGAAGTGGGCCTGACTCAGCGAGCGCAGCTGTGGCACCGGCAGAGGAGGCAGAGCTCTCCTTTATATAGACCGGCCATGATCCCAGGAGGCGAGAGGCGGGAGGGGGAGAGAGAGAGTCCATCATGTGTCGTCCACCCCTCGCTCCACCTCTCTCTCTCTCTCTCGCTTTGTCTCTCTTTTCTGGCCCAGATGTGACAGGATGTGTTTGCAGAAAACCCTGCATTCCCCAAACGTGTGTGTGTGAGTGAACCTGCAGTGAACCTGAACATATCCTGACCTGACGCAATCCAACCAACAGTCTCTGCTTATATAATGTAGATATATACAAATATATGAGCTCAGTGTGGTTTATATAAGCAGGTGCACGGTGCACATGACACATCACATACGTGTGCTCCGTGCATTCAAATAACAGAAGGTTGGAGATGAGCCTGAAGGCTGCAGGACACGTCTGGACTCAGAGGAACCAACTTAAATATGATTTAATGTCCCAGTAGCTAACATGGAGGAGGCTGAGGGTTTAGCTGTACTGCCGGGAGCAGCCAGCTCGTCTATCTCTATAGAAATGTAAATTTTCCCGCTAAGTTTGGTTTTAATTTGTTATTTGATGCTATAGAAACGAGGGGGAAACGTCATGATTGACAGCTGAGACCGACTCGTGATTGGCCCGAGGGTATGGGTGGGCGGGACCTCGCTTCCGCGGCTCCACACACCGATCGCTACAGACGCACAAGATGGCCGCGTTTTTCTTTATCTGTCTCTTGAAATGAAGGAAACTAAATAAAGAAAGTATCAAAAACCAAAAATCTATTGTCGCTAAGCTTAAAACGAGGATTGTTTGTATATTTTATGACAAGTTACCTCGTTTTTACTGGAGATGGATGAATCAACACATTCTACATTAACCTGATGCCGCACATTCTCATGTCGCACATTTCAAGTTGCAGCCGGTTGTGTTGCTGTTGTGTTCTTCCGTGTCCTTGGAGACTAATTCAGGATAACCAACCCTTCACACTGCTCTGCTCCGGTTATTTGCACAGCAGCAGGCGCGGGGCTGCACCCGGGTACCAAGTCCAGTCCTGAGGCCATGCAGGCCTTGTTTGAGGTCAGCGGTGAGATCACGTCTAATCTTAACTAAATGGTCGAGAGGTCGCGGTGTTTCCTAATTGTACACGTGAGCCGCCGAGCCAGTGCCTGCGTCTGCAAATTGTATATCTTTTATAATTGGTTAACTGGGTCATTAGGGCAAAGGTGAGGGCCGCTACCTTCACAGGTCAACGCCACAGCAGCAGTAACGTTCCCGTTCACGTGCTTTATTCAAATTGCTGCATCTATCCAGGGTAAATCAGGTCGACCTGGACGAGAGCAGACGGAGCCGGGGGCCGAGACAGAGACGCTGCAGGTCACGTGAACGACGCGCTCGGATGTTTAAACACTCACAGAAACTGGAGAACGAGGAGGAGAACATCTAATCTGGAGGATCACGGACGGATGCAAGGGAAAATTCCTGAGGCCGATTCCTGTCGGAATGTACTGACAGGAATCCCCTGCTCTGTAAAACTCAGAACATGTGCGTCACGTGTTATCGGCAGCCATGACTCATCAGATTGTGTGCGACAGGTCGAGCAGCTGCAGAGACGAAGAGTTCAAGACGAGGAAGGTGAAGGTCCTTCAGGGTTTGTTGCAAAGTGTGAGACGTACGCACACATAAGCCGCAAAGTGTGAATAATTTGGTTTTTGCAAATGAATTACACGAGCGGTTGCCATGGTAACAGGATTCAAACTGGACTCGGTGGAGTTTATCTGCAGGTTTTTTCACTTTTGGAGCCGATCAGTCAAAGTTCAAAGGTCAAGATCCACATTTTCAAAGATATCTCCACAAATAATAGAGATAAAAAAATCTGAAGTTTGTATTGATCAGAAGATTATTCTCCATCGAGTGATGTCATGTGGTGAGTGACGGCACGAAGAAGTCAGTATTTGTGTCTGTGGTGAAGAATCATAAAACACACAAACCAGGATGGATTTTTACAGATTTACAGATTCATGTATGTTTTATTATTATATCAGTGATTCAGGCTCCTTCCTGCAGCGTCTGTGACTGTCGGTTTCCCTTTGAGGCCACAGTCACTCCTCTGTCCTCATGGTCACGGTCAAAAAAAACTTTGATGAAGTAAGAGGAAATAATTCTCCTCGTGGACAAACGGATCGAAGGAGGGTTCAGACACGACCTCGTCTGACCAGCTCTCAGTCCTCGTGTGGTCTGAACAGGCTGATGTTCACAGAGCAGATACCCAGAAATAAAGGCCTTGAGTCACAGCCAATAACTCTCTGATAGCAGCTGTGGGGACAGTTCATCTCTTATCTGTCTCTATAAACATGATATTAAGAATGGAAGTAGAACAAGGTTTTTAAAAATCGTTTCTACCAGGAACAAAAAAACACATTTTTCATTTTCTTAAACAATAACAGATATTTAAATTATCATTGCGATAAAGGATCGACTGCACAAGCAATACAAGCAGGAGACTTGTTCAATTTACTCAAATAACTGTTGGCGTCCGGCGAAATGATCATAAAGTGAAATAAAACCCCCATAAAGAGACGTGAAATGACCATAAAGACAAAAAACAACCACAAGGAGACACAGACACACACAAAATGACCAAAGTGTTGCGAAGGGAGCAGCAACATCCTGACCAGTGTTCTTCTTCGCTGACGATCACGTGTTTTATATGATCTCGACGATGTGAAATCAGATCATTGTGAGGAGAAGTGGTGGACGTGGTTGTTTGAGTTGTGACACGAGCGCCACACGGATCTACTTAGAAAAGAAAAAGGATCAAACTTGACACATCAGCAGAAACAGAGAATTGTCTTTTTCTATTCTCCTTTAATGCAGGAGCACACGTGTCCTTCAGCTGAATTGAACTTTGTGTCCGATTGAAGATGCTGATGAGACTCTTTCTTTCACCTGAGCAGCTCTTTTTTTATTCTGGATCTCAGTTTGGTTTCCTTTCCTCACCTTTTCTCCCGGAACCTGTTTGTATTTATATCCGTTTCTAAGTATCGTGCTGCGTTCTCTGTTGACTCGGACGTTTTGTTGACTGTTCTTTTTTTATTTGAGCTGACAAACAGTTTTTGTGTGATTTGGCTCGTGGTCGTGATGCGGAGGGACAACTCCTGTCTGCACATTCAGATCATGTTAAATGAACGTTCTCACCTTATTTGAACCGATTCAATCAATGACCACCTCAATTTTTTTGTGTCCAGAGTTTAATTCCTGCAGAACTATAAACAGATAATCATGAAATCTGGTTCCAACGGGTCACGATCCCCAGAGGATGGACTTCAACTTTGACCTTTGACTTTTCATCCAGAACAATGTGTCCTCAGTCCCACTCACACCATCATGTGGTCAAATACCATCCAGTAGAAAACCTGATCGACAAAACCACATGTTCACGGCAGATGTGAACAAGTGATTCCATTTATTGGACTGTTCTTCATCGCAGGAGTCGCACAGCTTCACTGGCTCCAGGAGGAAAAACAGTGACACACACACATACAGTAAATAATGACTCATGTCATCACCTGTCAGGACACACACACACACACACACACACACACACACAAACACACACTGTTGCGATTAGTGACAGGTCACTTCATTTATGGGAATCTGTCTCGCTAAGATGTGCTCCTGTGTGTGTGCGTGTGCGTGTACGTGCGCGATTTAATAACATTACAGCATCTGCTGCAAGGACAAAACCACACACACACACACACAGACACACACACACAGACACACACTCAAATCCCTTAAGGAAACAGACACGGAGCTCCTTCCCATGAAACTGAGGCTTTCCCGTCAGTCGCTGATGAAGTGTTTCTGTCTCAGATAGAATAAGAACAAGACACACGACCTGAATCAAACCTCGTCTTATAGAGAAGGATCCAGTGATGTGTTCTCACTCGTCTGTTTATGTTTTCACTTCCTTTAACGTCGTGATAAAGGTCGTTTAGACGACTGATGTTTATGATCATTTGGTGCAGATCCAGATCAAATACTGGTGAATTTAAATGTGGTTTCCTGAAGATCTGTTGTCGGAGGTATCTGCTCTAGTTTCTCTTTTTTTGTTAAATCCTTACTGGAAAGTGACTTTTTAAAATTCCTGCTCGTGACAAAGTTAATCAGTGTGAGAGATATCATCAGGGTCACATTCTGCAAGTGGGAAACGTGCAGCAGGTCAGGAAGTGATATCATCCTGTCACTCGTCGTATCGTGCAAAGCAAAGATTACAAAGAGTCTCCTGGTTCCTCACAGCTTCACCAAGCAGGTGCACATGTAGGAGAACACAATGCAAACTAAACTAAAGTCAAAGTTACGACAGGATACATGAATAGAAATCACAGATAAGGAGTTTATCAGAGATAAATAGGTAGCACGTTCACAATTTGTGTGCTTGTTTGACCTCCTGACTGTGTGTGTGTGTTTGTGTGTGTGATAACATGTGAAGTGCACGTGTGGCCGTGCTTCCATCAACTCACATAGATATTCCCATTGAGGTGTGTGTTGGTAAAAGGCTCCACTGTGGCCCACATACAGTCACGGACACAGAGCAAAGTGCGTCTCTCAACAAGCACACACACACACACACACACACACACACACACACACACACACACACACACACACACACACACACACACACACACACACACACACACACACACACACACACATTGACCTTCATGTCAGATTTATATCACAGATTTATAAAAGAGAGAAATGCAAACCAGACAAACATTTAACTCTCAACTAACACAACAAATACCTATTTAATTAATTCCCCTTAAAGTAAACTTTGTGTTTTAACTGTTCAAACTGATTCTTTATATTTTTCTGTGAAGAACAAAAACCTGCTGATATTAACTCAATGCACCATCTTGGGTAACAGCGCCACCTCGTGGATGTTTGGCACGAATGCACCTTGCTGAGATTTGTATGTCTTTAACACTGAAAAGTAACTTCATCAAAGGAACCACGTGTCTCTTTGCTGGACTCCACTGATCTTGGATCAGACCTCAGCAATATGGCTTCTTTTAAAAGTGTTTTCTTTTGGTTTCAGTGTTTACATCAAATTTAAGTCAAAAACTGTCCCAAGGTACTTGTAGGAATCTATAATCTACTGATGCTGCACTTCCTGAAATGGAACAGGTGTTTTGCCACTTTTACGCAACTTTACGCACCAATCACGTGACTCCCTCGCGCCTCTGTGGGCGGCCCCCGCACATCCGAGGGGTTAATTGGGGTCAGAGCTAATTTCCGGAAGTTGATCGTCAGCCCTGAAAGGTGCGGTTGTCGTGTGTTCCTGTAAAACGCGCCCTCGGCCGCGCGGAGGATGGTTTCCAGTCCCAGTTTGGTCCGTGGAGCTCGCTAACACCAGAGGGTTTTTTATATATATATGAGCAACATGAGGACGACGCGCACCAAACACGGCCTCCTGCGTGCGTGCGTCCTCTCGTGCTTCGTCGTGTCCCTGCTGTGCTCCACCTGCAGCGGGGTCCTCTCCGGGCGGGACGCGGCCTCCCGGCAGCCCGGGCCCAGGCGCAGCCGCCGCGGTCTGTCCAGCCCGAAGCAGGTGGGCGCGCAGCACCGGACGACGGACGAGCAGCGCGGGGACCAGAACGTGCAGTTCATGCTCAGCTTGTACCGGAGCGCGGCGGAACCGGACGGGAGGCCCAAGCAGCACCGAAAGTTCGGCTCCAACACGGTGCGCCTGCTCAGAGCCTCGGCCTCCACGGTGCACTACCAACCTGCGGCAAGAGGTGAACGAGCCAATTTACTGCGTGTGTGCAAAATGTGTGCGCGTGTAACTGAAGTTTCAACGAGTGGATCAACTCTGACGACCTGAAAATGTTTTATAACTGGGATCAGTTTACATTTAAAACACCAGCGGTGTCCAATAATGATCCATTAACTTAATATTTCACTGATTCTAGAGTTACTTCCCATGACCTTAATTTCCCAGTTAAGGTCATGGGAAATGGGTTCCACCAAATCACCTTTGCAATTAATTAGTTTTAGATTTTCACAAGAAAGAGAGTTGAGAATCCTGTGAAGCTCAGATCTGCAGGTTGTGCTTCCACAGGACTCAGTGTGTTGATAGTGTCTCCTCTTCTGTCCCTGCAGACCACCACTACACCTTCACGGTTCAGTACCACCTGGACACTCTTCCCTCCGAGCAGCTGATCAGAGCCTCTTTCATCCACCTCCGCTCTTCATCCCCTCCCTCCTCATCATCCCTTCCCTCCTCATCTTCATCCCCTCCCTCCTCATCCTCATCCCCTCCCTCCTCCTCCTCATCCTCCACCACTTCTTCCAGCAGCCCCAGGCCCCTGAGCCGCTCCGCTGCAGAGCCCAGATCCCCTCGCTGGGCCCGGGGAGCCAGGTCACCCTGGAGCCCCACGAGCAGTGGACAGAGACGGACATCACGGCGCATGTTATGGGACACTTCCTGCAAAGGAAGGACCAGGACGCGGGCGGACCCTTGACCCTCACTGCCCAGTACTGGTGCACAGAACCCTGGCTCGCCGGAGAGGACAGCGGCCCCTGGTGGTGGTGGAGGTCTCGTCTTCGAGGACAACGGAGAGAGGAAGCTCACCTCGAGGTCCCGTCTCTGCTTCTGTACTTGGAGGAAGGGAGGGAAGGGAAGGACTGGATGGCGGAGCTGTTGGGGGCTGAAGGCAGAAACATCATGAGACAAATCGGGCGGTGGCACCCTTCAGTGCGCCGCCGCCGTCGCTCCAAAGACTCGTCTTCAGAGTCCAAAGATCCTTTGCTGGATGTTCTGAGAAACGCCCCGACTTCCTCGTCGTCCTCCTCTTTTCCCTCGCTGCCCTCGGCCTCCATCGCCTCCGACATCCCCAACTACAAACGCAAAACCATCATGCCCAAGAACCGCTGCAAGCTCCACTCGTTCCGCCTCTCGTTCGACGAGCTCGGCTGGGGCCACTACTTCATCGCCCCGCCGGTGTACAACCCCCGCTTCTGTCAAGGCGACTGCCCGCGCCTGCTCCCCAGCGAATTCCACTCCCCCAACCACGCCATCATCCAGACGCTCATCAACGACCTGGGCATCGGGGACGTCCCTCCGCTGTCCTGCGTGCCCTGCAAGTACATGCCCATGAGCGTGCTGGTCGTGCACAAGAAGAAGGTGGAGTACAAGGAGTTTGAGGACATGGTGGCCAAGTCGTGCACGTGTCGCTAAAAGGACTCTGGGAGCGAAGAGGACTAAAAGTGGGGGGCGGACTTGACGGGTCATTTGATCTGAAGCTCGGCGGCGGCGGCTGACCGTAACGAGCTGGAGGCAGGAAGTCGTTGTGGTTTCCGATGCTCGCCATCACTGTGAAAGCACTTTAAACCGGCAGCTGCTGGATGTGAACTCTGGGCTGTGCCGACGGGAGCGAGTCCCCGACGTTATGATTGAACTAATAATAATTGTAATGTGATTCTAAAGCACTGCGCTGGTTGCTCCATTTCTCACTCACTGTCATGTTTGCATTTCGCCGCTGATTCATTGTTGGAAGCATTTTAAGCCACTTGTGAGTAATTTAAATCGATTTGAGTGGTGACGTCACAAATCAAACTCCTGCAGAAATTCGACTTTACACCTTTTTTAAGAAAAAACTTTAGGGATCAACCGCAAATCGTCTAATGAATCTTTCTTTCCTCTTCATGTTCGTGTATCAATTCAGTTTTTTTTTTTTTTCTGTATCTCTTTTTAAAACAAAACAAAAAAACCTGGTCCATTTCACATCAGGGCAACAAAAAAAAAGAAGAGAGAAACCTTTCTGGATGTTGAGAAATCAGACAAGCGAGTATTTTATTGGACGAGGGCTCGACCGTGTTGGATGTAAATGTGAAGAATTTATTGTGATGTTACTTTTGTTGCTGTCTACAGTCTCTACTTTTGCACTTTGTACATATTTATAAAGGGAGGGGATTTGGAAAGGGAACTTGTGCTGCTACTTCTAGAAACTAAACTTTAAAAAAAAAAGGAGGGCTGATAACGAGGTGGAGTGTCAAAGAAAACTAAAGTGTTGTAACGGAGACCAATGCAATTTTTTTATTATGAATGAAAATTATTAATAAAATATAATGCATGTTTTCTAAAGACTAATATATTGTGCTCTTTTTTTTGGTTCTGCTGTTCGATTTGTTTGCTGATGACAAATGAGTTTGAGTTGACGAGAGAACGACGGAGATACGAGCTCCGCTGACATTCTAGTTAAAGAAATCTTTCCATAACATAAATAATACAGATCTTAAAGTCTTTCCACAGGCTTTCTGTTTTTCTAAAGTTACAACCAGTCACTTCTGTCTTTATTTACTGTTTTAGTGTGTTTCTGCCTCAGCGGCTCTTATGGCCATTTTTCTGTCAGGCCTCCCACAGTTTGGAGTTTTCCCACAGTCCCCCTGCAGCCTGAAGAGATGGGGATTGTAGATAATCACTGTTGTGGAATGCTACCACGCTGCGGTGCCACTTAACCGTGTGTGTGTGTGTGTGTGTGTGTGTGTGTGTGAGAGACTATATCTGTGCACGTGTCAAGAGACGGAACAAGTAAAGATGGAGAGAGTGGACAGACGTGTCTCTTCTCTCAGACCACGAGGAGTTTTGTTTTGGTCCAGTTTCTCTTTGCTCTAGAAACTCTGAACTGTAATATTCGGTTTCGGTGGCGAGCGCCGCTTTCATGTGAGATCAAGTTTACAAGAAAATAGAAAAGTGGATCCTCCTCCAGTTCGAGGTTCTTTCATTTCTATTTCATTTTCAGGTTAAAAACAGAAACAGGATGTGGTTTGTTCAGCTCCTCCCTGCGGACAACAACTGATTTAGCAGAAGTGGCTGCAGATTATACAAACAATGTATGTAGCCTTTATATAAAGTCTGTGAGTGACAGTATCTAAACATAAAAGCTTCACCACAATAGAAAAACAGATGTGAGATGGTATCAGACAAAGAGAGCAAGTTACAAATTACTCTCACTAAGCAGCAGCACTTATATCTTGTAGTTTTTTGGGCTTATATCCTTAAAATCACTTTCTTTTCATGTGATTATAGCAAAGTTTAAATTTATTTTCAGAAAAACCTGATAATTCTGGTGGTGCAGTGCTGTCATTCTACCACTTGATGGCTCCACCGAGCTTCATTGAACAATCACAGACTGAAAATAAAGATGGACGACATCACAGCTCCCCCGAAAGTGGAGCCAAATAATCTGGATCGCCCCCTGGTGGCTGGTATAGATCCTAAACCCTGCCTCCTCTATGTTACTGGATGGGACATGGGCCAAATCTTAAAAAGTCAAAGTAGACATTAAATAGATTGTGTCTGTTATTTCAGTTTGTTCTCATCACACTGATGTTCGTGTTTCTGATGAGCTTTAATTGGTTATTTGATGACATAAAAGGGATGTGAAATGTCTCGATTGACCCATTTTGAAACATAATTATTGACACTTTATTGTTGCATGAGATCTTAAATAAACTGTGGTTTATCACCGGAGCAGAAACTGTGACGTTGCCTTGTGTAGCTCCGCTGAGAGTTTGTTTGAATGTGTCTTAATTTGGCGGTTTAGCGAAGCACACAGGAATGAGTGGTCAGGCCTTGGAAATGTGTGGGACGTGACAGCAGATGTTGTTGTTGGCCTGAAGGTGCTCGTGTGCTGCAGGTCTGCAGAACCTCAGCTCTGAGACAATCTTTGTTCTGAGGACAGAACGATAAGGTCTTTGCAGTTCGTAAATCGTCCTGATTCAGGTGTGACCGCCTCGTTGAGAATGAGCAGGGACGCTGGTGATTCACAGGTTCAGTCCGTCACGGACACAACACATCCCGACGGACCGGACTCGAACCCTTTCATCGTCCACATCAGGATAAAGACGTGATATTAGTGTGTTTGAGATAAGGGCGGTCGAACAACACATAACACACTGCACAGCTGTAGCTTGAGTCCAAAAGAAAAGGGTCAAATGTCAGTTTGTTGTTCTGCTCGAATGGAATTTAAAAACTTTTTTGGCTGTAAAAAATGTTATCATCTGTGGAGGGCTTCCAAAACTCAAGATACAAAGGACGTAATACCAAAATAAAAGATAAAAAAACACATTCAGCAATAAAGAAAAACAATATATATAATAAAAGAGAGTAATTAAAAAAGAAACATCGAATCTTAATGCAAAGACAAACAAAAATAAATACTAATAAAGTTCTATTAACTGTCTCTATTCGCTGCCTCGTGTTATTCCAACGCGATGCTTCTCATTGGCTCCTTGAATCCCAAACCTCTCTGCTATTGGTGGAGGCACCTGTCAATCACACCCTTTGCAGTTTGAACAGGGGGCGGGGCCTGGCTGCCTCGCGCTGAGAAAAAGTTTTGCCGAAGTTTGCGGCTGCGGAAGTTAGCGACGGTCACACCGGAAACACGAGGGTCAAATAGCAAAATAAAAGCGTGAAAGTGACACATTTTGCTGGAATAATCCGGTTATTATTTCGCGGGATTGAACCAAAAGAGACGTTAAAACGTTTAATCTGAAAAAGGGACCGGATTAAAACCGTAAAACATGCTGACGTCCGCTTTTAGCTAACGGCCAATCATTCTGACCGGAAGTTGTAACCGTGAAGTTGCGGATAACTTTGTCCGGACACGTTCTGTCCTCCCCCTCCTCCTCCTCTCTCTCTCTCTCTCTCCACCTCCCTCCCTCCCTCCCTCCTTCCCTCCGTCCCTCCACACTTCATCCATCCGCTCCTTGTTGTCGCTCCTGCGGGGATGGAGCTGCCGAGACACCGCTACCGGCGCCGCTGAGCCCGCGACGGAGCACCGCAGCCCGGGCACCGCACCGGGGAGGAGGGCGGAGCAGAGAGTGAACGGATACCGGAGGAAAAGAGAAAGAAAGAGAAAGAGAAAGAGAAAGAGAGAGATAGAGAGAAAGAAAGAAAGAAAGGATGGAAACGGTCGAGCAGCTCGTCTCCTTCCACCACATTCAGGTCCAGTTGAGCGGGGGCGCGCCGTGGGGGTTCACGCTGAAAGGAGGACTGGAGCACGGGGAGCCGCTCATCATCACTAAAGTGAGTCCGCACCGCCACACTGGTCACTGGGGGTTAGTTCACTGGTCACTAGGGGTTAGTTCACTGGTCACTAGGGATTAGTTCACTGGTCACTAGGGGTTAATCACTGGTCACTAGGGTTAGTTCACTGGTCACTGGGGTTAGTTCACTGGTCAACTAATAAAGTTCACTAGTCAATACACTGGTCAACTAGTGATGTTCACTAGTCAATACACTGGTCAACTAGGGATTAGTTCACTAGGGGTTAGTTCACTGGTCAACTAGTGATGTTCACTAGTCAACTAATAAAGTTCACTAGTCAATACACTGGTCAACTAGTGATGTTCACTAGGGATTAGTTCACTAGTCAACTAGTGATGTTCACTAGTCAATGAACTGATCAACTAATAATGTCCACTAGTCAACTAATGATGTTCACTAGTCAATGAACTGATCAACTACTGATGTTCACTAGTCAACTAGTAAAGTTCACTAGTCAATAAACTGTTCACTAGTGAATAAACTGTTCACTAGTGATGTTCACTAGTCAATACACTGATCAACTAGTAATGTTCACTAGTCAACTGATAAAGTTCACTAGTGATGTTCACTAGTCAATACACTGGTCAACTAATAATGTCCACTAGTCAACTAATAAAGTTCACTAGTCAATAAACAGATCAACTAGTAATGTTCCTTAGTCAATAAATCTGATCAACAACAAAATAACAAGGATCAGATTCAACACTAAAAGGTGAAGTTTTACTCTTGTATACAAACACCTCATGTTTGTAAACCAACTTCAACTAAAGCAGTCGAAGTATTACCTAGTGAAATGTAATGGAGTAGAAGTATTACCTAGTGAAATGTAATGGAGTAGAAGTATTACCTAGTGAAATGTAATGGAGTAGAAGTATTACCCAGTGAAATGTAATGGAGTAGAAGTATTACCTAGTGAAATGTAATGGAGTAGAAGTAGAAAGACTCATGTAACATACCTGATTCATCTCACATGAAAGTAAACATACAAGACGATATAATCTTTATTTACTCTCAATCAGTCGTCAACACAATGATAGACAGAAAGTCTCGTGTTTGTAAAGTAACTTGTAACTGAAGCAGTCAAATACAAGATCTGACTCTGAAAAGTATAGAAGTATTTCTACACCTTCTACTTCTCCTCCTTTACATTTCAGAGGATAATCTTCTACTCTACATTTGTTTCCCTCCTTCAGTTAAATATGAGATGAAGAGTAGAAACTGGCCGTTGTTATTGTTTAATTAATAGTTTTGTCGATTGCTTGTGAGTGAAGAAGATGATGATGATAAAGTCTCGATTTGTACGTTTATATTCATGTTTGACGAAGAAACGCAGCAATTTCTCATATTTGAGTAACAACTTAATGACATTTATGCTTAAGAATGAGCAGAATTGTTGTTATTGAAGCTGCATCTTCTTAATTTCCTGCACAGATGAATCAGCGAATCGTTGCAGCTCTGTTGAAAGAGTTCGTTTCCTGCTTCAAGCTCCTCAAATGGGAGAATTTACAGATTTTCCTCCTTAGTTTTAACGATTTTGAGGTTTGGACAAAACAAAACAAACTTTGCAAAAGTTTTATTACACATTTTCAACATTCATCAAGTTGGACAGCTTCACCTAAACAGCAGTTGTGATGAGTTTTGTGTGTGTGGGAGGTTTTTTAGCCACTAGGTTTAAACTTTTCAACTCCAAACGTCTCGTCTGCTCTGAAGCTTCACTCTTCCTCCTCCGCCTCCTCCTCCTCCTCCTCCTCCTCCTCCTCCTCCTCCTCCTCCACCTCCTCCTCCTCCTCCTCCTCCTCCTCATGCAGAGAATATAAAAGTTATGGCCCAAAGCTCAAACAAATATCCGGCGCTGGCTGATGTTTGTCAGTTGTCTATGAATGAAAAACACTATATAGTCTAATGGAGTGGTCGGGTCCTCGAACCTGGAGGTCAAAGGGGTTCCCGGGGGTGGGGGCCGTCAGCGCATTGGCTAAAATGCTGGAGCGCTGACAGACGACTAAACCCGCTCCAGTGTCTGTGGGATGTGTGATGGTTGTGATTTCTCTCTGCTTGTTCGTCACATTTCTCGTCGGTCAATGACCCTTTTTTTTTTTTTTTAAGCAAAAGCTCGCGACAGCAACGTGAACGAACCGAAGCGACGGCAGGAAGTGATGCGAGCGGACGGGGGGTGCAGAATGATGCTCTGCTGTTTGTGGGTTGGTCTCGCGCTCAGGTGTGCGCATTTGGGAAAGTTCGGGGGCTCTGTGTGGAGATTTAGTGTGCGTCACGGAGTTGGACGTGACCTCGCCTTGTGCGATAAAGTCGTGGGGGGGCCGGCGTTTCCTCCCGGCCTCTTCTCACTGTTTCACGCGGCGGGCGGTGAGCTGCTGGAAATAAGGAGGGTGTCTTTTGAATTACTGCGAGTAATTATTGGTGTGTGTTCGGCTGGGGGTGGTCTGTGTGTGTGTGTGTGTGTGTCTGTGTGTGTGTGTGTGTGTTCAGTCCAGTGCATAAGTAGGACGACTGGCAACCTCTGCTCGCTCTCTCTCTCTCTCCCCGTCTCTTTATGTCTCTCTCGCCCACTCTGCTGAAAAGTGGCTGCAGCGGTGGTGTAAATGTTGGCCGGTGTGCATCCATATTCACCACAGCGCCACAGTGGGGAATGGAAAAGCCTGGCTCAGTCATCTGGAAACACACACACACACACACACACACACACACACACACACACACAGTAACACACACATACACAGTAACACACAGTAACACACAGTAACACAGCCCCTGGGAAAATGTGACTGGGACTGCTAGAGGAGATAAAAATCAAACTGTGGTCTATGGCTGTTTTGTGTCCAGTGGCTAGTTAAAACACACAAACACACACACACACACACACACACACACACACACACACACACACACACACACACACACACACACACACACACACACAACAAACAACAAAGCAGCTCAGGCGGTGAGTGCTGAACAGGGAACTATAGCGTAGAAAATTGTTTAAAGCGCTTAATGATTAAGTGTAAAGTCCTTGAAGGAAAGAAGAGGGAGTCAGGATGGAGAGAAGGTAACGTTGAGGTTTGCGTGTGTGTCTGTGTGTGTGTGTCTGTGTGTGTGTGTGTGTGCGTGTGCGAAAGACAAGAGTGTATACATGTGTTTTAGGTCTAGAGGGTGAGAGAGTTTCCATCGGGCTCAGAACAGAGCTTCACAGTGTCTGTACAGCTGAATACAGACATTAGTTCAATCCCCTCACGTTCGAGAGGAGGAGGGATGAGTGTGTTTGTGTGTGATGCTCAGATTTGTCATATTAAATTTAAAAAAAAGCCAGAAAGTTTAGTTGCTGATGTAAGATAAAACTTTGTTGTTCCCTGGGGGGAGTGAAGTGAAGCCAGGAGGAGAGTCAGCTGTATCATCACATAGTGACGCCGATACGGAAGTTCCTGAAATCTGAATTCTCGATAAGAGACAATTATTTTACTTCTCTCTTGATTTCCAATGTCAGTAAACAGAGACCGTGGCGACTGTGTGATTGACAGCTAGTGCCGTCCAATGGGAGCAGGCTGCAGGTATAGGTGGGCGTGCATCGCCTCCAGCTCTCAGCCAGGCTCCAAATAGGGTTGCTTCTGGTTTTATATATAAACCAAGATGGCGCTGGCTTCAAAACGGCAGCTCGGTAACCAGTGGACGACGTCACGTTGGGTACTTGACCACTGACCACACTGCAGGGCGGAGTGAAAAACCATCTGTCACAGAGAGCAGGACGCCACGATATATAAATATGAATATGAGGATAATCTGATGTCAGGCAAGGAAAATCAGATCCCGGGTTTACGACCCCATCATAACCTCCGTTTTATTAGCAGCTAATCAAAAGATGTTAGCAGACAAGAGCCTGGTCGTGATCATAATTATTTTTATAGCAGGTTGTGGTTGGATTGTTTTCTACGTGCATGTGAGCAGAAGTCACCCGTTTGTGTTTGATAGAGTCAGAGTATGAACGTTCCCGTTGCCCTTCCAGGATGTCCATGTTGTGCGGAGTGTGTTCCTCATGAGTGTGTGTGTGTGTGTGTGTGTGTGTGTGTGTGTGTGTGTGTGTGTGTGTGTGTGTGTGTGTGTGTGTGTGTGTGTGTGTGTGTGTGTGTGTGTGTGTGTGCACTCCTGGAGGAAGGGTGGCTCTCCCCCGTCTGAGACAGCAGAGGGATATAAGCCATTTGGTCAACATTCCTCCAGGAGCATAACAAATTACTAGTGTGTGTGTGTGTGTGTGTGTGTGTCTGTCTGTGTGTGTGTGTGGAGATTGTGTGCATGTAGATGTGTCTGTCTGTTAGATTTGCGACTCAATCAGCCGTCAAGTGACTCGGTGTGTCACTCAGTGTGTCGTCCGGTTATTAGTCAGTCGGGGCTGCGTTGCGTTACGTCGCACACGTCATGTAATGCAAACTTTAATCATCGTTGCACATATGTCGTTTGCAGTAATATCTGAAACCAGAAGTAAACATATTTGAATTCACGTGATTAACATCATGTTGTATTGAAGAAGACTTGAAACGAGAGACCATCAACTTCTTAGGAAAATAATTGCTGATGTTATAAATCAAGGAGAGCGAGAAGATGTTCACACAAATACAAACAAACATTAACTTTACTTTCCAGTTTGTGGATCTGTGTAAATTCCTGGTCTCGACCCACATGTGTGATTACACGGCCTTAAAAGACACGCGGGCGTTTTCCAGGGTCGTTTATCATCGAAAACACCCCCAGTTGTCAGTCCCATGTGTTTTGGGTCATCTTTTGTGTCTTTTGTTGGACGTGTTTGTGATGACTAAGTGGTGAGTTCTCTCCATTGTTGTGTTTGACAGAGCAGCAGCTGCTGAGCTGTCAGCTCACTTTCATGTGGGGTTTTACTGTATGACCTCATGCCAGCTCGCTGCCGGTTTGTGCCGCCGGACGACATGTTCCCCTCAGTTTCGTGTCGTTGAACTCACAGAAGGCTAATGAAGTGACGACCTTAACCAAAGCAATCATTTAAGAATCAATTGATCACGTAACTGGGTTTAGAAATCTCCAGGAGAGGGTTGTTGATGGATCCCAGTGGCTCGTCTGAGCTGTACTGGACTTCAGTGGTTCCTCCCATCAGACCCCCGCAGACCAGACATGGCTCATCTAATCCGTCTGCATGGACAACCTACTGTGTGTTAACCATGCAGGGTTGTTGCCCTTTAACTTAGCATGTGAGGATTCGATACCTGGGCTGGGATTTGATGGGTTTTCCGGCCTTTTGCCTTTATTTTGAAAGGGGGTTACCCAGTGGGGGGAGTATGCAGCAAAGGGCCAGGATGCAACCGAACCTGCAGAAGGACTCAAGCCTCTGTGTGCGGGGGTGTCCGTGCTGCACGCCACTATTTGATGGATTTTGCAATTCAATGCAAATTCAATTCAAAGTTCTGTCAGATTTCCCTGTTTCCTTTCCCTCATAACACTTCGGCCGTGTTTCGGGAAGCACCCGGTGGACGTAAAAGAAGAAGCACGCCACAGTCCACTCAACTTGTTCCTGCACGAGCACACGCAACTGTTTTAGTTTTGCTATAATCCCCGTGTGGTTTACTTAACAGAGAGCTGATTCTTTAAAATTCAGTTAATATCCAAACCGAGGTCTAGACACGTTTTGTCTCCAGAGATGTTTGTTGTTTTCTATTCGTGGCTGGATTCTTCTCCGTGTTCTTCGGTGGGACATCAGGCCCGGGGTTCCTTACGGGGCAGCGCTCTGACACTGTGCGTTTCACAACTCTGCTCGGAAGCTGCGGGAATCTGATTCGTCCCCAGAACAGACAACAAAGATGAAGAGGACGATAATCTTCCTCTCTCTCTCGTCCTGCTGTTGACAGTAACAGAAGTCCCGGGACTTTACAAAAGAATGTTTTGACATGTGGTCGAAGGTATGCGACCAAATGTCCTGGGTCGGTAAACAGCTCTCCCTGTGTGTGTGTGTGTGTGTGTGTGTGTGTGTGTGTGTGTGTGTGTGTGTGTGTGTGTGTGTGTGTGTGTGTGTGCGTGTGCGCTTTAGTCCCTACATTCCTGTAAAGGTAGCCTCCAGTAGCATTCTGCTCTGCGGGGGGTAGATGAGGATGCCATCAGATAGAGATGCTATTGTCCCTACTGTGTGTGTGTGTGTGTGTGTGTGTGTGTGTGTGTGTGTGTGTGTGTGTGTTTCCATATCCTCTGTCCTGACTTGCTTTTCTAACTGTCTTAACTAACCGAAAACATGTGCTGTGTAACAACATCGTACACAATAGTGCATATTGATGAGAGGGAGGGTAGAAAGAGTGTATTCATGTTTGCAGGAGTTTTGTGTTAAGTACAGGACGGAAAAGGAAAAGTCGGTTCATTTTAAAGTCATTTATAAATCGTTTCTACCGGTAAAATGTGAATATTTACTGTTTTCTCATCAGTAAACTGAATATCGGACAAAACAAAAAGGTAAATATGATCGATTGTTAGAAGAAAATACTGTAATATAAAGATTGATCAAAGAAAATGAGCTGCATTTCATAGTTAAAGGAAAACAAAGAACAATTAGCTTAAATCATCGACTGTATATAAAGATGGACGACATTATGGCTCCCTAAAATGAAGCCCCTGGTGGCTGGCTGCAGTATAGGTTCAAACCTCCTCCTCGCTTCTGATGCAGATTGAATTCAAGGTCTGCAAACGAGGATTTGTTATGTTTTAAATTAGTAGTATTTGAAGTGTTGAGTCTATAAAGTGTGAGAAATGCTCAGGAAATCACAAGGTGACGTCTTAAACATGTCTCGAGACAAAAAGTCAGAAAAACAAAGCCGCTGCTATTTAACGATGGAGGGAGGACGCGATGTGAAGAATGAGTGAAAGACACGAGTGTTGGTGGACGTTGGTGAGACGGGTGATTGTGGGTGGATCAGATGCAGAAGCCTGCAGCTCGTGAATAGGTGGAGTCACTGTGTGTATGTTGGGGTGGAGTTGGAATGTCCCTATCTCTGATCTGTGGAGCCTTTCGCTGTTTCTTTTAGTCTGTGTCTGGAGACACACACACACACACACACACACACACACACACACACACACACACACACACACACACACACACACACACACACACACACACACACACACACACACACACACACTATAATAACAACCCCTCTTTGTGTAAGTACATCAGTATAGTGACCCCTAAACACACACAACACTGTTATTTCTGCAGCATGTGTGTGTGTGTGTGTGTGTGTGAGGAGAACATACTAAAGACACATGGGGGTGATAAATGCCTTTTGGTGAATGTGTGTGTGTGTTTTGTTTTGGGGGTGAAGAAGTCCTGACCTGAAGGCGGCTGCAGTTGTTTTTGTTTTTGTCCGTGATTTTACATTTGTAGAAACCCCCTCGTCCTCCTCCTTACCCTCTCACTCTGAGGTGGGGCAACACACACACACACACACACTCTCAACGCACACATCGGCCATGTTTGCTTTACTCAGATTACACCAAAATTGCAACTTCATGCGATGTTTTGAAAACCCCTGTTGGGTTTTCAGTTCTGCTGATTTGCACATTTTGACCTGCATCACTTCCAGTAAGACCCCCCCCCCATTTTCCAGACTTCTACCTCTTTGACACCCAAATGAGGAGGAACACACCCGTTTGTTTAAATGCGATCGGCTCCTGTCCCATTGCCGGTAGAGAGCTCTGGTCAAACGCTCCCTCACCTTCGCTGTCTCGCCTGTGTTGCATCCTGCAGAAAAGCAAATGGTCAATGATGCACGTTGTTCCCAAGAAGTAAAAAAATCAATAAGTGCCATTTGCGTCATCACATCACGCCGGAGGAGCTAAATATAAAGAAGAAGAAATCCGCCTGCGTCACGTTTCCACTGCTGCGGATCGGAGCCGATGAAAACCTGTGTCCGCTGCAGAGTCGTTCGACCCGTGAGTGAATGCAGATTGGATCCATTCACATTCGCAGAGCAAAGCCAGATGTTGGTGGGTGTCAGTGGGTTTTTTTGACCAGTGGAAATGGAGCCATAAATTTAAATTCTAAAGCACATGAGCAGTCTATTAATTCTGAAGATGATCAGTAGCTGAATCGATGATGAAAATTCAATTCAAGTCCCAAAACTCCATCTGACAGATGCATTATTCTGGTAATAATGTCTAAACTACTCCCAGTTTCTTTAATCCCACCTGGTTCCTGGTTCCTGCTTTTTCTTTTACATCATTTCCCACCAACCACGCTGCAGCTTCAACGTCCAGCGCTTCCACACGAGAAGCAGTTTCCGAGCTATTATGTCGGATTAAGAAGTTCTGCGAGAGAGGCGTCGTTTGTTTTGCGTGTGTGCGTCTCTGAGCATCTGTGTTTACATGTTTACGGTTTATTGCGACGTAGCCATGCCTCAAACCAAAGAACTCACCACACACACACACACACACACACACACAGAAACACACACACACACATTCCACCGTGCAATGTTCTCTACTTTCGTGGCAACCCTGGCAGATCGACTCCCGCTTGAGGTCTGACCTGTTACAGGCTTCTCTTTGTTTACTGCATCTTCTCTTGTCGTCTTCCTCCTGAAGGAAACGTCCTTTCATCCCTCGTCCTTGTCGAGTGATGAAAGGATGATGAGTGGGGACGTTCAGAGTCATAACTTCCCTCACGTTGTGTCCCTCGTGGGAAGGAGGCGAGGGTGAACTTCTGAGAGGGGAACCAAAATGTCTGGGAGCAACAAGTAGGGGGACGAGTTCTCCCCAGATTTCTATCAAACAAAAAGCAGCAAACCTTTTCAATAGAGATGTACTGGGTTTGCTTTAAAGGTGGAGGGATTGACGGAAGAGTGAAATGTAGGAATGATGGATGAACTGGAACAGACAGAGGGATGGAAATGGAAGGAGGGAACAGGAAGAGGAGGGATTAAGGAGGATAAAACGATCCATGACAGAAGTGATCCTGCATGAAAATAGGGGGGTCATCTGCAGGCTGCGAGATGGATGAAGAGATAATAGATGAGGAGATAAAATCAGGACATGGAGGGAAGTATCGTGGTTTCAGGTTTCTGGACAGATTGATGCTTTCCTGCCTTTTAGCCGGACCTGCACTGACCTGAGAGCTGCTAGAAGACGACTTCTCTGATTCCTGCTTTATTAAACCTGCGAAGGCGACTTTCTTTATTCACGGCGATAAGGACGTGAAGAGGATTTCAACAAATGAGATAAAAAGCACAGTTATCAAACCCGACCTTGAAGCTCCGACTCGTCCAGCCGACTGGTGCTTGTTCCTCTTTGAAACTTCAACAATCAACAGAAAGCTTCTTTTTATAAGGGACTTTTCTTTTCAACTGAAACTTCCCCCTCAGGTCTTTCTCCTTAAAAACACTTCATACGAAAGCTTGGAAAGGAAACAATGAGAGACTGAGCTGCTCAATAAGATTTAATCTGACAGATTTGCAAATACACACAATGCACAATGTACAATACAAGTACACAAAACACACCCGGTCATGACACCGCACCAGATTCGGAGGAAATGTTTGGCAGATTTTAGTTGAGAGGGCAAGGTCATTGAGAGCCGATTGTGAAGTTAATATTTCACCCGTGTTTAAGTGTGTGTGTGTGTGTGTGTCTGTGTGTGTGTGTGTGATAGAGGAATTCACACATGCACTTAGACTCTTTTGTTTTGACATTGATGGATCAGTCCGGTCCGTCCCTGGTCCCACCAGGCCGCCGACCTTTTAACCTCCGCTATTGTCAGTGCTGGACACCGGATCTAATGGCTTCCATACTCCACCAGAAACACACAGCCAGGGGCCTGTGTGTGTGTGTGTGTGTGTGTGTGTGTGTGTAGATACGTGTAGAGCTGGACTTATGTCAACTTAAACTTACATCACATTACCCTCATTATGAAACTGATAGTCTTCTTATTATAGGAACGAGTTACTTCTCTTTCCTGATGTTTGTTCTCCTTATTTACAGCAGCAGCAGTTAAGGGGATTGTTAAGTGCATTTAGTTAAGATAAGTTTATCGGTTTCATGAATGTAAAGTGCGGATTCAGGAGCGTTGAAGCTTTGCTGGACTCGAGAACAGTGGGAAACAGCTGTGTGTGTATAACAGGAGTGTTTTAACAACAGCTGGATGGAGCAGCATCGTTGTCTCATGGTCATTAGAGCACGACCCAGTGGGAAGATATTTAGTTTTATGGCTCCTGGAAAAAGTAAGGAGCAAATCTCATTTATTTTAGATTTGAAAAATGTTGCATTTCATCCCCCAGAGTTTGAACTCCTGGGTCAGCATCGAGCCGTCAGTGCATTAGTGCTGCTCTCAAAACAAATTAACTCAATATCAGGGTGTGTTTTCTGTTTATATGACATTACAACATTTCTAGTAGTCGTCAAATTAATTTTTAGAAACAATATCTGTGATTTACCTCCACTTCCATTAAAAAATTTGCTCTAAACCCCGTGAATTTGTTTTTCCCTGCTCGCGGGCATGTAACATTTTCACCAGATTGTGTTTTGTAAGGATCACAAGGACAGTTAAATAACCAGGAGAACACCCTTTGCTTTGTGTGTGTGTGTGTGTGTGTGTGTTTGTGTTGTGTTGTGTGTTTGTGTTGTGTGTTTCTGAGAGTGTGCAGTCTCAACACGTCCTTAAAAAACCTCTGGAAGCGTTTGTATATTCGAGCACCAGTCCATCTCTTAAAGGACGTCTTTCCCTTTGTGTTGATGTATGTGTGTGTGTGTGTGTGTGTGTGTGTGTGTGTGTGTGTGTGTGTGTGTGTGTGTGTGTGTGTGTGTGTGTGTGTGTGTGTGTGTGCACATGTGACAACTGGATTATTACACTCTTTGTGTGTCACTTAAGTGTGTATGAAGAAGGTGAAGTGTCACAGTTTGAGTGTCGGGCTTATGGTGGATTAGAGGGAGTCAGTGTTGTGAGTGTGTTGTTGTGTGTGTGTGTGTTTTGGGGGCGGGGGTCCTACTTTATGATGTGTAGATCTCGATGATGACCGAGGGTTAAGGTTCGACCGGTTGGCATTTCTTCAGGGATGTGTGTGTGTGTGTGTGTGTGTGTGTGTGTGTGTGTGTGTGTGTGTGTGTGTGTGTGTGTGTGTGTGTGTGTGTGTGGGGGTTAGTGCAGCACTTTTCTGCTCCGCCGCTAAGCATTGTGGGTAGTGGCGTCTTTGATGTGGCTGAGCGAGGAGAGTCTGAGACGAGGGTCTTGTTTTCCCAGATTAAGTGAGGGGTTTCGATGGGTTTACTGGAGCTTAAACTGGGACCAACATCTCTGGTGTGAAGCTGCACCAGTGATCACCTGTCAGTCAAACGGCGTGGGCGGCACAGCAGCGTCTGTTTTCTTTGCAATGAAGCGTTTCTTTCTTCGTTTCTTTCTTCATCCTCGGCAGCTTAGCTCGTCTTCCTCACTTGACTCAGGAGTGTAGAACCCAGATGACCGGTCTTTGTTGGATGATCGAGCTCAGCAAACATCTCCGGCCCTTCCTCGGTGCGTGACGCCGTCGGGTGACTCTTTTAATTAGAATTTAAAAATATTTAGTCTCGTCCCGGGAGTGCGGCTAATAAAAATATACGAGGCCGGGAGACCCACCAGGAAGTGGCGACGGCGTATTTTAAATAATTACTGAAAATGTTCCTGGTCGGAAAACAAACTTGAGAAACCACAGAGCCGACGGGAGTGTTTAGATATATAGGTTTGTATATGAGCGGAGGAATTCTTCAACTGTCTTTAATAAACCTCCAATGGGAAGTGAGGACAGTGCTGCTCTTTGTCAGGTTTCCCAAAGGGTTGGTACGGATCACTCACCAGCTCTCAGCACAGTCACCATCAAGGTTTCGTGGATGGAAAAAAAAAATGTAAAAGTGGTTCATCTCAGTGAAGGTGAGTCTGTCCCGACGTGTGGTCAGGCGTCGCCGCCGCGAGAGGCCGACATATCGGGGACTCGCTCTCCTGCTCTGGCTCGAACAAAACCCACAGTGTTAACCAGGAGGGAGAGAGAGGGAGAGAGAGAGAGAGAGAGCTTACTCACATGCTGCTGTTCGTCCATGTGACTGTTCCGCAGGATGTTTTTCTGTGGCTATCGATGATAGATAAGTCGATTGAACAGATAAAACCAAATAAGTGTAAAGGTGTGATGTGGATCCTTTCCTTCTCCTCTCCTCTCCTCCCTCCTCTCCTCTCCTTCGTCATCCCCCTGTTATTCACTCCAAGTGTCAGTGCCCTGGGATCTCTGCTCCTCTAAGGGGCCACATGGCTGCTTCTTCACCCAGAAGGGGCTTCCCCGTGTGGGGCATCGTTGTGTGGATATCTCCCTGTAATCCGGGGAAAAGGCCGTTTCAGGACGACACACCCAACATCAGGGATCAATGGGGCTGGACGCCAGCGGTTTTCACGTCTAGCTGCCGGTTGCTTTTTTTTGGTGTGAGCGTGGGAGCTTTTTTCTTTTTCCATCTCCGTCGTTCCCCTCCTCCCGCCATGATAAAGAAGGCCTTGTGTGAGCGTGGGTGTGAGGAAGGGAGGAGAGCCTCACAAGGCCCAGACTGGAGGGCAGAGGTGGATGAAGGGTGTGTGTTTCTGTGTGTGTGTCTGTGTGTGTGTGTGTGTGTGTGCAGCTGAATGAGAAGCAGTGAGAAAATGGAGCTCGTTTGTCATTGATACACGTGTTCACATTCCGGCCATCAAATCTAGAAGAGCAGCTCCTGGAGTGGGACGTACTTTGAGAATTAAAGGTGTCTGCTTTACCTTGTGAAAATGTGTTGTCCAGAATGCACCGACATTGTTTCTGAACTCAATTAGTTATTTCAGTCACCTGCTTTCGCTTCCTGATTGGCTCTCATCGGTAACGTCAGTTCCTTGTTTGTAGTATTTTCTGTTTCGAAGCAACAAGCTGCAGAAACTCAAGTACATAGTTAAGAGGAAACAGTGTTTTATATATAGTTTGGCGACCGTGGCTTTGTCTCTAAAAGGCCCAACACACAGACTCCAGTCCTGCAGCTGTCCTTGCAGTTCCCACACACAAGGCCAGTTTATTCAGTCATTTTTGCCTTCGCAGTCCTTGACCTCATTCTGGAGAG